>NC_067488.1:21966518-22156518 GCF_947179515.1 Apodemus sylvaticus | reverse complement strand
GGCATCAGGAGAAGCCCCAGCCATTGCTATTTTACATAGTTGATTCAGTGAGGAAGATTGTTGTAGAACCAGGTTTCTAGACACTCAAGATTTTTGAAAATGTATAGCTGGATCACTTTTGAGTCCTTCACTTTCTATTTATTCCACACAATAAATGTGTCCAGGTATAGCGGAAGCTGATTTACCAAAAGGGTGAGATTCTAACTCAAAACGAGTCATTTTCTGTGCATCCCCCAACCACTGCTAATGCCCCTTTAGAATGAAATTCCTAGAATCCCAAAGGGAGTGAGGACACATAGCTTTGAAGTGTCTAGACTTTGTATTCTATCCTTTGTCTTAACGTATGCATGTAAGAAAAGCCCACAGAGGGTATGTTGACCCATGCCTAGAGTGATCAGTTTATTAGTGTCCATTTGCTTGATAACAGTTATCTCCATTAGATAACTACTGCTTATTGTCCCTTAATTCCTGCATGATAGTAATGGCAGAGGCTCTTCACAATCTTACTTGAGAGCAGTGGTATCACTTATTAATTGTGGGAATTATGGTATGTCCTCAAGAGACAGATAAGTCTCATAAAGGCTCATACAAGGAAGATGAAGAGTACCCTCAGAGTGAATGACCTCAGTGTTGAAGAAATAACCAAGTGTTTGCCCATATGACCTTAAAAAAGGAGTCGAAACTAGGTGTGTGTTGTGTGGCTGCCACAGTGCTCTGCAGAGCATCTTTGGTATCCACAAAACACCTGTGGTGTCAGTAAACCACGACAGGGCTGAGTTCAAGATAAAACTGCTTACCCCAGCAAGGCAGTCAACCTCACTTCTTTATCTCCTAAATAAACATAGTCTTAAAATATCAGAGACTTGTGAAAGTTAAATGATGTAAATAAGTCACCAAGCCAATCCTTCTACCTGCAAAACTATTCTTATTTATGTCAAGTCCTAACTGGAGTGGTTGGTTTGTTTGTTTGCTTGTTTGTTTTTAAAAATAAAATTCCCTGTCTGCTAAGATCAGCCTATTTTCTGGCAGGAAAAGAAAACATGGAATTATTTGGAGACTTGGGGGGAAACAGAGAGAGTGATTTCAGATTAACATTTGATCCACATCTTTTTGTTATTCACCTATTGAAAACCAAAGAACCATATTTTTATCCCTTGAACTCTAACCTCTGCTCCTTCAGGATGAATGTAGCACCTAAATCATTCAAAATCCCACATGGCTAGAAACTAATGTCCAAAATTGGGGCCAGGCTGCAGTATCTGGCTCCACGATGGTAGAAGTTATTGGAATCCCAGTACCTTTGGAGTCTGTGACGATAATCAAGGAAGAGACATTCATAAAAACTTAAGATGGGGGTAGGAGCTGTGTAAGGCGGAGGTGGGAGGATAGAGTAAGCTGATATTGGGGTGAAAAGTGAATAAATAAATTAATGAAAAAAAATAGATGGGGTTAGGAGCATAGCCAAATTTGTAGCAAGCCTGCCTAGGTCCCCAGCACCACAGAAACCAGGTGTGGTGTCCTTATAATCTTATCACTTGGGAGGTAGAAATGGGAAAGTTAGAGGTTCAAGGCTATCCATAACTATTTATGGGTTACAGGCTGGCCTGGGATACATGAGACTCTGTGTCAAGTCATAACAACCAAAACCAATTAAAATGCAATGTGAGCCTGTGCAGCCAGTAGGATGACTTGGAGAGATGAGAGAAGTTGTTGCAAGGAACAGGTCAAAGCACAGAGATGCAGCATTACCATATGATTTTTTTTTTGCAAGTTTCTCAGTGAACTCGAGTTTGTTTCACTTTTATACAATGAAGATAGTTCCAGTACTTCCCTTGTGGTGCTACTGAGAAGAGTGACCACTTCACAGGACACATACAATTAAGTGTGGACTGGTGCCATTTTTCTGTGTGCCGCACTGATTTCTGAGAAAACAGATCACACATATAAGCAGTGTTGAATCCATCTAGCTCTATTATCCTGAATACTGGGAAAGGAGTGGCCAAAGGGGAAACAAAATAGTCTGGGCTAGTACATACACTGTCCTAATCTGAAAAGCTATGAACAAGATTATTTACCTGTCTACGGAGAGATGCTCTTCTTTATTTCTTCTTAAAACAAGGATAAACAGCTTCTTGTTCACTGAGGAAGCATGCTCTGCCAATGTAACATATGAATACACCTTGATTTCAAGGTAGGCAGTCCAGTGACATTAACTAAAATGAGAATGCCTTAATTAGACCAAAGGGGAAAGCAGTAGGTGGGTTTCCTGAGTCAAATCCTCCTAGATGTGCCTCACCCAACCTGTAAGACATGGTAGCTGCATGATGTTACACAATCTACACCCCCATCAGTAGCTTGAGAATGGTGTTTAACTTAAAGGGTCATTGGGAAGATTAATGGGCTGATGTGCGTGAAAGTCCAAACTTAATGCAGAGAAATAGTGAGCATCCATCCATTTAGCAAGTATTTATGGAGCATGTACCACTCAGTGGGCTTGAAAAATAACTAGAGTAATTGGTGATCCATGGGGGTTGGGGGCAGTGGGCAGTGTGTGTCCTTAAAATACTGTCACACCATTTGTGTTATCTAATTCTGACTGTTGGGAGCTCTGGGTTGTAGATAACTAATAGTGCACTAACCCCCCCATACACACTTTTGTCTGCATTTAGTATTAATTATTAATTTTAATTACTAATAAGATATTAGTAATTACTAGTGATCAACAGTACTCTGAAAATATTTAGTGGGAAATTCTGTGTTTTCAAGAGATCACACTCACCTGACTTTTATTGTACTGTATTGTTCTATTGGATATTCTTGACATCTCTTCTTTGCCCAGTTTATAAGCTCAGCTTTACCACAGTTATCCACAAAGGAAAATGCATGGTATTTTTAGGGTGCAGGAGGGAAGACCTTGAACTATTATCCCTGAAGAAAAAATTTTTTAACTGTTTTCATCTAAATTATGTCCCACAGAGGTTTGCTTGACTCGCTAGCCTCTGTGAAAAAGTGGCCTTGTATTTGCTCATTGATTTCAGCTATCCCAATCTGCAATTGTGTCTACTGTTGGGTTTTCTTTTAAATTAATTGTAGAACCTTGAGAGTTTCCCCAGTTACGAATCAAATAAAATTATTAAACACATACTAATTTTTATATGAGGGGATGATGTAAACTTTCTTTTAGACAAGGTCCCACCAAGTGGCCCAAGTTTGCTCTGGAATTTGCTAGGCAGACATGCCTGGCCTCAAGCTTACAGCCTCCGTTCTCCCTCCGTCTCTGAGTGCTGGGATTACAGGAGTGTGCTGTCATGCCAATCTTGATTTTTAACGTTTCTGTTCAAAAATTACATATAACTTCTTGAATTCATTTTATAGTTTGAATATTAGCCCTCTATTGGATGTAGGGTTGGTAAATATCTTTTCTCAATCTGTGGGTTGCCAGTTTGTCCTATTGAAAGTGTCTTTTGTGTTACAGAAGCTTTGCAATTTTATGATGTCCCACTAGTTAATAGTTGATCTTAGAGCGTGAGCATTGGTGTTCTGTTCAAGAAATTTTCCCCTGTGCTGATGTGTTCAAGGCTCTTCCCCACTTTCTCTTCTATTAGATTCAATTTATCTAGTATTATGTGGAGGTCCTTTATCCACTTGGACATGACCTTTATATAAGGAGATAAGAATAGATCAATTTGTGTTCTTCTACATACTGACCACCAATTGAACCAGCACCATTTGTTGAAAATGCTGTCTCTTTTCTACTGGATGGTTTTGGCTTCTTTGTCAAAGATTAAGTGACCATAGGTGTATGGGCTTATTTCTGGATCTTCAATTATATTCCATTGATCTACCTGACTGCCTCTTTAAAAATACCTTTCAGTTTTTAATCACTATTGCTCTGTAGTACATCTTGAGGTCAGGGATGGTGATTTCCCCACAAGTTCTTTTCTTTTATTGTTGAGAAAAGTCTTCACTATTCTTGGTTTTCTAGTATTCCTGATGAATTTTTTTCAGTTTTTTTATTTGATATATTTTTTATTTACATTTCAAATTATTTCCCCTTTTCTGCCCCCCCCACTCCCCAAAAGTCCCATAAGCCCTCTTCCCTCCCCCTGTTCCCCAATCCACCCCTTCCCACTTCCCTATTCTGGTTTTGCCCTATACTGCTACACTGAGTCTTTCCAGAACCAGGGGCCCGAAGAATGGATACAGAAAATATGTTACATTTACACAATGGAGTACTAGTCCACTATTAAAAACAATGACTTCATAAAATGCACAGACAAATGGATGGAACTAGAAAATATGCTGAGTGAGGTGACCCAGACACAAAAGAACTCACATATTATGTACTCACTGATAAGTGACTATCATCCCCCACACTCAGAATACCCATAAGACAACCCACAAACCATATGGAGCTTAAGAAGAAAACCCAAGTGTGATGCTTCAATCCTACATAGATGGGGGAACAAAATAATCAGAGGAGGTAGAGGGAGGTAGGGAGGGACCGGAGAGGGAGAGAGGAGGGGGGAATAAATGGGGGGGGGGCAGGATCAGATATTGGAGGGACAGGAAAGAAGTACAAAGGGTCAAAAAATCGAAAATTATTAGCAATTGGGGGTAGATAATGGAGGTGAGTCACTAGAAAGTCCCAGACAGTGAAGTGAGAGGCTCTAAGGACCCAAGAGGATGACATGAACTGAAATATGCATCAAGGGGGAGATAGTAACCATAGAGACCACTTCCGGTAGGTAGGCACAACCCCCAGTTGAGGGATGGGATCACCCACCCATCTCAAAAATTTTAACCCAGAAATGTTTTTCTCCAAAGAAAAGACAGGAACAAAAAAATAGAACAGAGATAGAAGGAAAGGCCTTCCAGAGATCTCCCTACCTAGGGATCCATCCTATCTATAGTCACCAAACCCATTGCTGATGTCAGGAAGCAACTGCTTACAGGAGCCTAGTATGGCTGTTCCCTGAAAGGTTCCACTAGCACCTGACCAACATAGATGCAGATACACACAGCCAACCATAGGGCTAAGCCCAGGAACACCAATGGAAGAGCTAGGGAAAGGACTGAAGGATTGCAACCTCATAGGAAGAACAAAATCAATTAACCAGGCCATCCAGAGTTCCCAGAGACTAAACCACCAACCAAAGAATATACATGCAGCGATCCATGGCTCCAGATACATATGTAGCAGAGGATGGCCTTATCAGACATCAGTGGGAGGGGAGGCCCTTGGTCCTGTGGAGGCTTGATGCTCCAGTATAGAGGGATGCTAAAGCGGTGAGGCAGAAGGGGGTAAGGGAGTGGAGGAGCACTCTCAAAGAGAAAGGGGAGGGGGAGGGAGGAAAAAAATGGGGAGTTGTGGAGGGGTAACTGGAGGGGGGGATATTATTTGAAATATAAACGAATAAAATGATTAATAAAAATAAAGAAATAAATTAAAAAAGAAAATTACACATAAACTTAAAATAATTTTGTATTTATGCTTTTATGAACAGTTCTACTATATTGAGATTTTTCTTATGCCATTGTTTCAAGGATATTAAATTCTAACTGGATTTTCAGTTGTAAAAACATCTAAGAAAAGGTACATTTTAACCCACTGGTGCTTTAAAGCTTTTATACATTTTCTATTAGGATTCCTGATAATTCTGTTATGCTAAGAAAGCAGCTGCTATGTTGTGACAGATGTGCTTAATCAGACGAGAAGTGACTTGTGTTAATTCCCTGTAGAAACGTTCTTTAAAAGCAGAAAGATGGTTAGAACACTGGAGAGACATTAGTATATATAGATTGAAATCATCAGATTAAATTTAAAGGGAAAAAAATCACGTATATTTCTCTGCTTGCAAGATTCTTTCCCTAGCATCTTGGGCCTGGCTTGGAATGCTAATGAAGAGGCTCTGTTGGGACCAAGTGTAAGCTCACAGGCAACTTTCAGATTCTCTTTTATGCACAGTTAAGAATCTTTTCAGGTTGGAGGAGATTTCAGCTCCTGGCTGTGTCTAGTATTCTAGTGGTAGCTGCTAAGTCACTTCAACTTCTCTGGCTTCAAACCCAGTATCAGTGAGAGCTCTTTCCCCTGCCAACCTTAACGACTTATTTTCATGGGCAAAGCACTTGCAGCTACCCAGAATATAAAATATCCTTAAAAGCTCCCTTGAATGTATGTACGAAGGGTTTCTGGGATCTATTTCATGCAACAGCAATGCGTGGTCTTTACATGTCTGCAGGAATAGAGATCTTTTGAATATCCTTTGCAGATGTTCCTTATTGATTTGTAAATGGCCTTCCATGTAATAGATCAATTCCTTTAATTCTTTGGGGACGGGGCTAGTGGAAGGGCTTCTACCTTTACCTTTCCTCCCATTTAAAGTATCCCAACTGAGGATGATGGTTAACACAGAAACTTGAAATTGTTCAAGTACAGAAAATGAACATCAGTGGAGTGCTCAACCACAAATTGGAGGACATCTGTACAACACCCCCTCTCCAAGACTCAGAGATGATCATTGAGGGAGGGGCAGAAAGATCTTAAGAGCCAGAAGTTGGCAAAAATCAGAAGGGAATAGTGTTTTCTGAGCATGCCAGGAGGACCATTTGCACTGATGCACTCACAGCAGCTGTGGTTGTCTGCATAAGAGTCACAGAAGATAAAGTTACTCTATATCCTCACATGGAAGAGGAGGAGCCCTGAACCTTCATCCCTGACTAAAACTTCTATGGACTGTTGGTGGCTTCTGGAGTAGGAAGGTTCTGGTAGCAAACTATGCCCCTATGGATGCCCCAAACCCAGGAGTATATGGACAGCACAGATTGAGTTGATGGGTGTTCTTTTTAAATGGCATTTGGGATGGTATGGAGGTACGACAGATCTGTAAGAACTCAACAGAGGGAGCTGGAGATGAGTATGATCAAGTGACAATGTATGAATTTCTCAGAGAATCAATAAAATATTTTAAAATAGGCTAGTGATATTCATGTCCATAAATTATTACAGTTCTGCTTATACTATGGAGTAAAGATAAAGTACTTTATATTTATCAATCTTCTTTTAATGTGACTCTATGCATTTAGTAGCACATACCTATCTGGTTCTGATTTCTCTGAGCTCTTCCACCTCTTTATCTTTTTGCAATTGTTTAGTTATTGGTAATTCCCCATAAGTATGTGATTTACAAGTGTCAAAGGAAATGGGATGATAACATATGTAATGCATCAATGAAAAACATTAGTACATTCTCCAGTATCACTAGTATAAGTAAGTATATTCAGTATGACCACACAAGATGAGGCGATATTTAACTGCAACTCTGAATGTTTCTCATTGTCACCACCCTTCCTCGAGGTCTTCTGGTCTGTTTGTCTCTATGTCTGTATTCTGTGCTACTTTGTGCATTCAGTGGCTCCTCGTGCATTTTGTCATATCTACATAGTAAAATACCAGGCTGTAGTACATGAAGTAGCTCTTATAATGTTTCAATAATAGCATTTATTTTTATTCTTACTTCTTTTAAACAGAAGGCTTATTCTCTACTTATTCACTAACCTTTCAAAAAATTCTAAACGTTCTTAAACCAAGAGTCCTGGGCTTATGTTCCTTGATTTGGAAGTTATAATAGAGTTCTCAAGTTGGAAAAGACATTCAATGACATCCAAACTTTGTTGAGCCAATGGGAAAAAAATCTCTTTTTTTGAGACAGAAACCCAGAAATTATGAAAACAGACATCAAAATATTGACATTATCTCTAATACTTTTTATTGACTGCTGTTTGAATCTTTAGATAAATGAATTCCTAAGGTGATTTTTTTTTCTCCATATCAGGCATCTCATCACTGAAATTCAGTTCAAGGCAAAAAAAAAAATGATTATCTCAAGACGCATGTCAGGACAGAATGTGGTGTGCTGGTCTAAGCACATGCCAACTAGAGGCTAGGAAAAGGCCCAGGAACATTAGTCAGGGAGTCTCTCTCCATCAAATTAGAGATGGGTGTCACTCGAACAATGCACCCAGATAACTCCCAGCCTCTTCCTTCCCACTGCCCATGGTGGATGACCACCCTGTCTTTGCTTGAACATCTCTGGGATACACATTTTATCATTTTAAACAACAGCCTGCTCTTGTTCAGTAATTTGAATTTTCTGGTAGTTCTGATCCTGGTGGCTACAGAATTTGATTTGCTTCATTCTGCAGAGCCTGGATGCTGGAGGCATGGTAGACAGTATTGGGGTTTTATATCCGCTCTACTATCATAAATCTTCCTCTACTTGGATAATCCCAGTTTGCCTTCTGCCTAAGGCTGAAATACCACGTGCTATAGAAAAACTTCCTTAGGTCTCATTTGCATTAGATATTACATCCTGAGACTCTATGGCTAGAAATGTTGACAACCAAAAACTTTATGTATTACTAACTTCTTCTTGACTGAGATACACTCATGATCTTGTTTTGGGTTTCCGGTGTAGAAACCATTTCTAATGAAAGCCATGGATGACTATCTTGCTTACAAATTCTTCTTCATAACTTACCAACCATGGCCTATCTCTCAATTTTTACTTTCTTGGAGGACTGTTGATTAAATATCCCAAAGGCTTCTTTCCAAGCTCCTTGGTTACCTTTTCTTCATTCCTACCAGCATTTATCGACTATAGAAATGAATGGATTTTGCAATGACATTTCATACATGTACATAACAATGATCATCTTCACTCCTCTATCATGGATTCCAGCTCTCCCTTCCCACAGTTCCCCTACCTCCACCTAGTACTGTTCACATGTCTATGCTTTTAGAGATGCCCGCTTGATGTTGAATAACAACTTGGAGGCCTAATCCCTTGGGATGACATTGTCTGTCTCTCAGGAGTTACTAATTACCCACAGTCCTTCATCTAGGTATGGGCCCTTGCGAAAGTTTCCCTACCCTTATTGGCACCCAGACCCAGAGAGACAACACAAGTTCTCCCTTATTTGTGGTTCCAAGCTTGAAACCATTAGATGTGGTTGTATAACCAGGAGTAACCACAGACACTAGGAAAGTAAAAAGAGATGGCATGGGAGGAGAAGAACCCTAGAGAGAGCAATGCAGGTTGCAGCCCTTCCTTTACAAATGTTCTTTCTTCTTGTGCTTTGAGAAGCTATGAACTGCTGGATAAGATTTCTCTGAAGCATTTCCACTCCACCTCGTCTGTGTGCTTCTCACTTCTCCGCTTGCAGAAGGCCTTCCATTGCTTCCCTCCACAAACAACCTTTCTGACTCTGCTTCAGCCAGACATGCCTTAGACCCTGTCGCTATTGGAAATTACAGCCGTATTAGAAAAAAAAGAAAAAGACATTATTCAAATGAGGTAAATTTCCATTAAAGAAGTTAAGAAAGAAAGAACAAACTAGAGGTTCCGCGATCCTAGCGATGAAGCAGCTGTCCTGCTAGGAACGGACATTGAGTGTGGTCCATCGAACTCACATGCCATCCTGTCAGAGTGGATAAACCTTCTGAGATAGTAGATACTGGAGACAAAGTGTAGGTGAAGCTTATTGCTGAGAGATGAAAAATGATAGAATAAAAGTGTCCCTGACCATGAAAGTTGTCCACCAAGGAACTGGGAAAGACCTAAGTTCCAAAAAAAATGTTATTGAGCATGAAGAGAGGCGCAGATGGTCCTTCGGGATTACACTGGGCAGGAGATCACCCTTGAGGCCATCCTCAAGAAGTGTGGCTGCAAAGGCCACTTAGCAAAGGACTGTTTCATGCAGCCAGGTGGAACCAAGTATTCTCTGATCACTGAAGAAGAAGAGGAAAAATGGGAGGTAAAGGCAGAAGGATTTGAGAAGCCTGATCACACAAAGAATTCTTCCGGGAAGAGAAAGAAGGAAAAGAAGAAAAGGAAACATAGAGACAGGAAGTCATCTGACTGTGACAGCTCTGACTCTGAGAGTGGCAAGGGCAAGAACGTGAGGCATTCATCACAGGACAGCAAGGAGAAGGAGGAGGAGGAGGAAGGGAGGAGGAGGAGAAGGAGAGAAGGAGGAGGGGAGGAGGAGAAGGAGGAGGAGGAGAAGGAGAGGAGGAGGAGAAGGAGGAGAAGCAGGAGGAGGAGGAGGAGCAGGAGGAGGAGGAGAAGGAGGAAGAGGAGAAGGAGGAGGAGAAGGAGGAAAAGGAGGAGCAGGAGGAGAAGGAGGAAAAGGAGGAGCAGGAGGAGGAGAGGAGAAGAAGTAGGAGGAGGAGGAGCAGAAGGAGAAGAAGAAGGAGGAGAAGGAGGATGGAACAAGCAGCAGAAGCCCTGGCTCCTGCAAAGATTCACTAGGGACAATGTGGCTTCCTACCCCACTGACTTTGTCCCCATGATCTCAGATGGCTTTTCCTCATGCACCAAGCAGATTGGGGTGCTGCAGGGTCCCCAGCATGTTTTCCCTTGTTGCTTCTGATCCTTTGCAAGTGACCCCTGCAACCATTGCATTCACTAGCTCAGTTTCTTCATTCAACAGAAAGTTCTAGTCCCACCCTGCTGCTGCTGCCTGAGCTGGATTCATCTGTGGGAGTCCATGCTAGAGCCACAGGTGCTGCTGTGGAGGTGAGCCTGGCTGTGGCAGAGCAGCCCGTACCTGCCTGCTGTCTGGGGCAGTTAGGTCCCAGACCTAACTTAGCCAGGACCTGTACTCCATTGTCTGCTGAACCAGAGATCTGAAGCCAAGGTCATTGTTCTGCATCCTATCTATCACAGTGTGAGTGACTGGATCCATCTCAGGCCTCTGCTTAAATTCCTTGCATAAATAGAAATGTGTTTGGTTTGGAAAGAAAGAAAGGAAGGAAGGAAGAAGAAAGAAAGAAAGAAAGAAAGAAAGAAAGAAAGAAAGAAAGAAAGAAAGAAGAGAGAGAGAGAGAGAGAGAGAGAGAGAAGAAAGAAAGAAAGAAAGAAAGAAAGAAAGAAAGAAAGAAAGAAAGAAAGAAAGAAAGAAAGAAAGAAAGAAAGAAAGAGAGAGAGAGAGAGAACACACTAATGCCAGAGTAGAAGGACAGAAATCATACATGAGAGCTGAAAATAATGAAGCAGAAAATGTGTGCACCAGAAAAATTTACAAAGATAGTCCTTTGAAAACATAGCAAAATTGACAAATACCTAACTAGACTAAACAAGAAAAAATACAGTACTCCAGAAAGTGATTTATCACTAAATTTTCTATACCTTAGAAGATAATTTCATACGATTATGTAATGAAGTAAATGCACTATTATTATATGATACCATAGCATGTGCTTATTCCAATACATCTAGTAGCATATGAGAAATGGGCAAACATGCTTATGCTAATACATTTAATAGCATAAAGGAATGTGCAAATTTCCCCAAAATTCTTAATTTAAAACTGACTCAAGAAAGAAAGACAAAATAAGTAGCCAAATATTTCTTAGTCAATTAAATTTATACTTACAACCTTTCACAAAATTACATCTGAACCCACAAAGTTCACTCAACAAATTCAAACAGTTGGTAATACTAAATATTCCCAAATCACTGCAGGAAGTACAAGGAGACCTAATCTCAGAATACCTATTACCAAAACAAGAAAACAGTATATAAGAATGCTACAGGCTATCCTACTATATGTAATCATATAATCAATAAAGTTCTAAAAATTCTTGAGGAAATGTGAATTCAATCTTGCCTATTGAAAACATCATACATTGATGACACAGTCCACAGGGAAAAGGTCTTTGAAGAAATGTTATCAGATTTTTGAGGTTAGTGAGGTAAGGCTAAGGAGACAGTACTAAAGCTCTACTCCTGTAGAATAGGTAGAAATGCCATTTTTCCTCTTTCTTTTTTTCCCTCTGTTTAGTGTGGTTGTTGAAGATCTCACAATGCTGCTCAAAGAATCAAATATACTTTCATTGCAATAAATGTGGAATTAAATTGACAAAATTCAACACTTATTCATGATAAAAATTTCTTACCTATAGAATAAATAAAATTTTTATGGAAAAGTATTTGCAATAAGCCTTTAGCTAATAGTTTAAAAATAGATATTTTTCTTCTATAACTCAGAGCAAAAGAAGTACAGTTGTTCTTCCTTTCTACAAAATATATACTAGAGACCATGAATGGGAAATAAAATAAGTAAAATAATTAAAGGCACAAGGATTATAAAGGAAGAAGTAAAACTCTTTTATTTCCCTGGTGATACCTTATTAGTAATATTTATTAAAGGATATAAATGTTGACATTATCAAGGACACAAATAATTGAGAGAAAATCTCACAAGAATTAATAACTTAATGTTAGAAATGTTCAGAAAATAAGATTAACATATAAAATTAATAGAATATATAGGACTAGTTGCAGAACTACAAAACATTGCCAAGAAAACTGAAAGTCTGAATAAATGGTTACATATACCACATCCATGCATTAAAATTCTTTTTTTATTCATTGTTAAGGGTTTTATTTTATTTTTTTATATTCTTTGTTTACATTCCAAATGATTTTTCCTTTCCCAGTTCCCCCCTCCCCATAAGTCCCATAAGCCCTCTTCCCTCTGCCCATTCCCCAATCACCTCCCTCCTTCTTCTCTGTTCTGGTACTCCCCTACAATGCTGCATCAAGCCTTTCCAGGACCAGTGACCTCTCCTTCCTACTTATTGGGAATCATTTGATAATACATTAAAATTCTTAACACTAAAATAATGTCTATTTTCTTCAGTGTGGTGGTTTTGTGTGTGTGTGTGTGTGTCTGTGTCTGTGTGTGTGTGTCTGTGTGTGTGTGTGTGTTCATATACGCATGTATGTTTCAAAATCCCAGCAGGTATTTTAAGAGAAATAAACGCATTGATTTCAAAATGTGTTTAGAAATTCAAAGAAGCTATAGGAGTGAAAACAATTTAAAAAGAGGGTTTTGGGGACTTGCCCACTTGACTTCAAGACTCACTAAGGTGAACTATTTTGTACTGGAATAAGGACTGGCTTGTAGACCAAATACAAGAGGTAGAAGAGAATAGAAGATCACAAAGTGTACTTACATGTGTGGCCAAGTGTATTTCTTTTTTTATTATCTATATGCTTTATTTACATTTCAAATGTTGTTGACTTTCCTGATTTCTCCCCTGAAAATCCCCTAACCCATCCCCCCTCCCCCTGCTCACCAATCCACCCCCCCACTTCCCTGTCCTGGCATTCCTCTATACTGGGGACATCTAGCCTTCTCAGAACAAGGCCTCTCCTCCCTTTGATGTCCAACAAGGCAATCCTCTGCTGCATATGCATCTGGAGTCATGGGTCCCTCCATGTGTACTCTTTGGTTGATGGTTTGGTTGAGAGTCCCTGGGAGCTCTCGGGGGGGGGGGGGGGGGGGGGGTACTGGGAGGTTCATATTGTTGTTCCTCCTATGGCGCTGCAAACATCTTCAGCTCCTTGAGTTCTTTCTCTAGCTTCTCCATTGGTGACCCTGTGCTCAGTTTAATGGTTGGCTGAGAGTGTCCACCTCTGAATTTGTCAGGCACTGGCAGAGCCTCCCAGGTGACAGCTATATCAGGTTCCTGTCAGCAAGCACTTGTTGGCATTCATAATAGTGTCCAGGTTTTGTAACTGTATATGGGATGGGTCCCTAGATGGGGCAGTCTCTAGAGGGTCTTTCCCTCAGTTTCTGACTTTCAAAAATAATATGAGAGAGACAGACAGACAGACAGACAGACAGACAGATGGAGCCACAGAGACACAGAAATGGAGGAAGAAAGGGAAGGAAAGAAGGAAGAAGGGACGAAGGAAGGAAGGAAGGAAGGAAGGAAGGAAGGAAGGAAGGAAGGAAGGAAGGAAGGAAGGAAGGAAGGAAGGAAGGAAGGAAAGAAGGAAGGAAGGAAGGAAGGAAGGGAAGGAGAGAAGGAAGGAGAGGGACAGGGAGAAGGAGAGAGGTGGGGAGGATAGCTCAGTTAGTAAATTACTTGTTTATTAAGCTTGAGGACTTAAGTTTAACTCCCAGGACCCACATAAACTAGTCAGTGTGGCATATCCCTGCAGTCCCAACTCCAGGGGGAAGAGAGACAGAAGAATCCCTGAGCTTACTGACCATCAAAAAACAAGGATGGTTTTATTTGGACTTACGACTCCAAAGATATAAGAGTCAATGACCATCACTGCAGGGAAACCGTAGGCATGGAGGCTGGAACAGCAGACTGGTAGCCGCATCATGCACCCCAATCTCAGTCATCTCCTCTTCTCTCCATATCTGCCCTCCACCCTCGCAACCTATGCCCCAATTAGAGAAAATAAATCTCATTATGGAAGCTGTAGTATGTCACAGTGTGTGCCACGGTATTCCTTTTTGTCCTCCCTTCTTTACATGAAAATGTTTATTGTAATGACACCATGGTCTGGTATGAGGCCTCTGCCTTCTGCTATTCTTACAATACAGGAACCTAGGTGGGACTCCTCTGCGATATTGTGTTGTTGTCATGAACATCCTTGTGTCATGAACATCCTGTAGTTTTAGGTTTGTAGGCCTAGCCTCTTTGTGAACTGTAGCAGTTTATCCATGGGATAAATGTTGTGGTAGGTCAATTCAAATCCCTAGATCTTGGCCTGAGTGGTATCTGATCTGGTCAGCCCACCAGTTCTCCAACTCTCATGCTCTTGGGGTCAGCTCACCCCAGCTCACCAGCAACCCCAGCAACTATGGCCAGCTCTACCCTGCCACCCAGATGAAGTGCTAGGCCTGTTCTCCCAATATTGTAGCAGGTGAGGGACATAGCCAGCTCTCCACACTTTCATGACCATAAGGCCAGCTCTCACACCTGCCATAGATGCCAAGGAGCAAGAGGAGGGAGGAATTCAGGCCACTGCACAGCAGACAAGAGGCAGGGCCAGCTCTCCTGTGCTCACACCCTCCTCCGGGCCAGCTCACCTGCCACCCCCTAGGCAGGGCCAGCTCTATGCGGCTCAGGTAAGGTTCAAAGCCTACTCCTCCAAGTGCTGCAGCAAGTGAGGGGAAACACTTCTAGCACATTTTAAGCCATAAGAAGCAGAGATTGGGTACTAGGAATGGCAAGAAGCTTTGAAACCTCAGGGGACACACTTCTAGCAAGGCCACACCTTCTAAACCTGCATGAACAGTGCCACCAACTAGTGAGGAAACATTCAAACCTCTGAGCCTAGAGGAGGGGCCTGTGCATCCAAATAACCACACTGTCTCAAAAAACTAAAAGTAGAAAGTGAGAAGACACCTAGTGTTAACCCCTGGTCTCCATGTATGTGCACATATGTATACATACACTAACACATAGAGACACTTAAACACAGATTATATCAAAGTCAGTAAGAAAGACTGATTTTATTAATAAGTGGTATTTAAAAATGCTGTAAGTAAACTTCAACCCCTATCATAATACCTAAATGTAAAACCTAACTCTATAAAATTCCTAGAAGGGCCGGGCGGCGGCAGCGGCGGCGGCGGCAGCAGCGGCAGCAGTGGCTGCTCCAGCTGAAGGGCCATCAGCAGTGGAACCAAGGCGTCACAGGGACCAGTTAGGCCCTGCGCCCACGACCACTGACCTTCGCTGACCAGCCGGACAGCAAGCAGCTGCAGTTGTGCGGCGCCTTTCCTGCACGGAGGCCACTTCAGAACTCGGCCTCCCACCAGTCAGGAGAGGAGGATCCATCTTGGTTCCGTACTCCAGGAATCGGACAGACTGAGGTACACAAACATAATCCGAGGCCAACACCGCGGTGGTCTGAGCCCGACGGGCGTTGGCCTGCACCCAGGCCCTGGGCGGGTCGGGGGGCCATCGGGGTGCCAACCCAACCAGGAGGTTTTTTGCCCAGGCCTGCGAGCGCGCCGCCGCCATTTTGCCTGCAGGACGACAGAGAGCTCAGGCGGGCAGACCTGTAACAGGCATAGCCTAAGGCTAACAAAGCGGGGGTCCAGGCCCCAAAAGGCACAGGACTGACCCCAAGAACTGGGCGGCTTGGTGGGCCATCTGTGAGTCAACCCGCCCAGGTGATTGTTAGCAAAGCAGACTCTCCCAGCGCTTTCAGGGAGCGCGGGCACACACGCCCGCCATCCTAGTCACCTGGCAAACCCAATTAACAGTCAAAGCCGTAGGGGAACTTTGCTCGGACCTTGGCCTCCCAGGCTTTTGCCTGGACTCAGGGACTGGGCGGCCAGGCTAACCTTGTGTGCGACAGCCCGGTTGGCAGATCGGCTGCCCAGCGGAGTGAGCGGAACTCAGGGGAGGTCACAGTAGCATACACCGTCAGCACTCCCTGGGAGTGCACACGGGCTCCATCTGCTCCACAGACACAATCTGGGGCAAGGCCTCAGGCAGAAGCCCTTAGCTCTACTCTCTCCGCTTCCGGATCCAGATCAGTCTGGGCGGCAGCATTACATCTCCAAGTCCTGCAAGTGGCTAGCTGGGCTTCCAGGCGGCCAGCTGGGAGAAGTCAGTGTGCTCCAGTGAATCCAGCGGGCCCCAGCGGGAGCCTTCGGGTGCCTGCTTTGGGATCTGAACAGCCTGGACAGCAGCACACTGTCTACAAGCAGTGCAGGAGGTAAGCTGTGCACCAGAGGCCAACTGGGAAGGGGCAGCTTGCACTGGTGAGTCCAGCACTGACAAGATAAACTAACACCAGTGAGATCTAGATGGCAAAAGGCAAACGCAGGAACGTCACTAACAGAAATCAAGGCAATATGGCAACATCTGAACCCAATTCTCCTCTACCAACATGTCCTGGATACCCCATCACACCAGTAAAACAAGATTTGGATTTAAAATCACTGGTCATGATGCTGGTACAGGAACACATGAAGGTCATACAGAAAGAAATTCAGGAGACAATGGATCAAAAGTTAGAAGCCCTTGCAAGGGAAACACAAAAATCATTGAAAGAAATCCAGGAGAATACAAAAGCCAACAAGGAGGAAATGCAAAAAACACTTAAAGAAATACAGGAGAACTTTGCTCAACAGGCTGAGGTCATGAAAGACGAAACACAAAAATCTCTTAAAGAAATACAGGAGAACTTTGGTCAACAGGCTGAGCTCATGAAAGAGAAAACACAAAAATCTCTTAAAGAATTACAGGAAAACACAAACATGCAAGTGAAGGAGCTAAGCAAAACCATCCAGGATCTAAAATCAGAAGTAGAAACAACTAAGAAAACTCAAAGGGAGACAACTTTGGAGATAGAAAGCCTTGGGAAGAAATCAGGGGACAGAGATACAAATATCAACAACAGAATACAAGAGATAGAAGAAAGAATCTCAGATGCTGAAGATTCCATAGAAACCATGGACTCAACAGTTAAAGAAAATGCAAAATGCAAAAAGCTTGTAACCCAAAATATCCAGGAAATCCAGGACACAATGAGAAGACCAAACCTAAGGATTATAGGCATAGAGGAGAGTGAAGATTTACAACTTAAAGGGCCAGCAAATATCTTCAATAAAATTATGGAAGAAAACTTCCCTAACCTAAAGAGAGAGATGCCCATGAATATACAAGAAGCCTACAGAACTCCAAACAGACTGGACCAGAACAGAAATACTTCCCGTCACATAATAATCAAAACACCAAATGTTCTAAACAAAGAAAGAATACTAAAGGCAGTAAGAGAAAAAGGCCAAGTAACATATAAAGGAAGACCTATCAGAATCACAGCAGACTTTTCACCTGAGACTATGAAGGCTAGAAGGTCCTGGGCAGATCTCATGCAGACTCTAAGAGAACACAAATGCCAACCAAAACTACTATATCCAGCAAAACTCTCAATCACCATAGATGGAGAAACTAAGATATTTCATGACAAAACCAAGTTTACCCAATATCTATCCACAAACCCGGCCCTAAAAAGGATAATAGGAGGACAACACCAATACAAGGAGGGAAACTTCACCCTGGAAAAAGCAAGATAGTAACCTTTCATCAAACCCAAAAGAAGTTAAGCAATCAAATTTAAAAAATAACGTCAAAAATGATAGGAAGTAACAATCACTATTCCTTAATATCTCTTAACATCAATGGACTCAATGCCCCAATAAAAAGACACAGACTAACTGAATGGATACGTAAACAGGACCCTACATTTTGCTGCTTACAGGAAACACACCTCAGGGTCAAAGACAAACACTACCTTAGAGTAAAAGGCTGGAAGACAATTTTACAAGCAAATGGTCTCAGGAAACAAGCTGGAGTAGCCATTTTAATATCAGATAAAATTGACTTTCAACCCAAAGTCATCAAAAGAGACCCTGAGGGACACTTCTTGCTGGTCAAAGGAAAAATACAAAAAGAAGAACTGACAATCCTGAACATCTATGCCCCAAATGTAAGGGCACCCTCTTTTGTAAAAGAAACTTTATTAAAACTAAAAGCACACATTGCACCTAACACAATAATTGTGGGTGACCTCAACACTGCACTTTCCTCAATGGACCGATCAGGAAAACAGAAACTAAACAGGGACACAATGAAACTAATTGAAGCTTTGGACCAATTAGATTTAACAGATATATATAGAACATTCTATCCTAAAACAAAAGAATATACCTTTTTCTCAGCACCTCATGGTACCTTCTCCAAAATCGACCATATAATTGGTCACAAGACAGACCTCAACAAATATAAGAAGATCGAACTAATCCCATGCCTCCTATCTGATCACTATGGAGTAAAAGTGGTCTTCAATAGCAACAGAAACAACAGAAAGCCCACATACACGTGGAAACTGAACAATACTCTACTCAATGATACCTTGGTCAAGGAAGAAATAAAGAAAGAAATTAAAGACTTTTTAGAACACAATGAAAATGAAAACACAACATACCCAAATCTATGGGACACAATGAAAGCAGTGCTAAGAGGAAAACTCATAGCCCTGAGTGCCTCCAAAAAGAAAATGGAGAGAGCATACATTACCAGCTTAATGACACACCTGAAAGCCCTGGAACAAAAAGAAGCTATTTCGCCCAGGAGGAGTAGAAGGCAGGAAATCATCAAACTCAGGGCCGAAATCAATCAAGTAGAAACAAAGAGAACCATACAAAAAATCAACAATACCAGGAGCTGGTTCTTTGAGAAAATCAACAAGATAGATAAACCCTTAGCCAGAATGACCAAAGGGCACAGAGAAAGTATCCAAATTAACAAACTTAGAAATGAAAAGGGAGATATAACAACGGAAACTGAGGAAATCCAAAAAATCATCAGATCCTACTACAAGAGCCTATACTCAACACAACTGGAGAATCTGGAGGAAATGGACAATTTTCTTCACAGATACCAAATACCAAAATTAAATCAGGACCAACTAGACCATCTAAACAGTCCCATAATGCCTAAAGAAATAGAAGGAGTCATAGAAAGTCTTCCAACCAAAAAAAGCACAGGACCAGATGGCTTCAGTGCAGAATTCTACCAGACCTTCAAAGAAGAGTTAACACCAATACTCTTCAAACTATTCCACAAAATAGAAACAGAAGGAACACTACCCAATTCCTTCTACGAAGCCACAATTACGCTGATACCAAAGCCACACAAAGATCCAACAAAGAAAGAGAACTTCAGACCAATTTCCCTTATGAACATCGATGCAAAAATACTCAATAAAATTCTTGCCAACCGAATCCAAGAACACATCAAAACGATCATCCACCATGATCAAGTAGGCTTTATCCCAGGAATGCAGGGTTGGTTCAATATACGGAAATCCATCAATACAATCCACTACATAAACAAACTCAAAGAACAAAACCACATGGTCATTTCATTGGATGCTGAAAAAGCATTTGACAAAATTCAGCATCCCTTCATGCTTAAAGTCTTGGAGAGAACAGGAATTCAAGGCCCATACCTAAACATAGTAAAAGCAATATACAGCAAACCGGTAGCCAGCATCAAACTAAATGGAGAGAAACTTGAAGCAATCCCACTGAAATCAGGGACCAGACAAGGCTGCCCCCTTTCTCCTTATCTTTTCAATATTGTACTTGAGGTACTAGCTCGGGCAATTCGACAACATAAGGAGGTCAAAGGGATACAAATTGGAAAGGAAGAAGTCAAACTATCATTATTTGCAGACGACATGATCGTCTACCTAAGTGACCCAAAGAACTCCACTAGAGAGCTCCTACAGCTGATAAACAACTTCAGCAAAGTGGCAGGTTATAAAGTCAACTCAAGCAAATCAGTGGCCTTCCTATACTCAAAGGATAAGCAGGCTGAGAAAGAAATTAGGGAAATGACCCCCTTCACAATAGCCACAAACAGTATAAAATATCTTGGGGTGACTCTTACCAAACATGTGAAAGATCTGTATGACAAGAACTTCAAGACTCTGAAGAAGGAAATGGAAGAAGACCTCAAAAAATGGGAAAACCTCCCATGCTCATGGATCGGCAGAATCAATATAGTTAAAATGACCATTTTGCCTAAAGCACTATACAGATTCAATGCAATACCCATCAAAATCCCAACTCAATTCTTCACAGAGCTAGAAAGAGCAATTATCAAATTCATCTGGAACAACAAAAAACCCAGGATAGCTAAAACTATTCTCAGCAACAAAAGGAAATCTGGGGGAATCAGTATCCCTGACCTCAAGCAATACTACAGAGCAATAGTGTTAAAAACTGCATGGTATTGGTACAGTGACAGGCAGGAGGATCAATGGAACAGGATTGAAGATCCAGAAATGAACCCACACACCTATGGCCACTTGATCCTCGACAAAGAGGCTGAAAACATCCAATGGAAAAAAGATAGCCTTTTCAACAAATGGTGCTGGTTCAACTGGAGGTCAGCATGCAGAAGAATGCGAATTGATCCATCCTTGTCTCCTTGTACTAAGCTCAAATCCAAATGGATCAAGGACCTCCACATAAAGCCAGACACTCTGAAGCTAATAGAAAAAAAACTGGGGAAGACCCTTGAGGACATCGGTACAGGGAGAAAGTTTCTGAACAGAACACCAATAGCGTATGCTCTAAGAGCAAGAATTGACAAATGGGACCTCATAAAATTACAAAGTTTCTGTAAGGCAAAGGACACCATCAAGAGGACAAATCGGCAACCAACAAATTGGGAAAAGATCTTCACCAATCCTACATCAGATAGAGGGCTAATATCCAATATATATAAAGAACTCAAGAAGTTAGACTCCAGAAAACCAAACAACCCTATTAAAAAATGGGGTACAGAGTTAAATAAAGAATTCTCACCTGAAGAACTTCGGATGGCGGAGAAGCATCTTAAAAAATGCTCAACTTCATTAGTCATTAGGGAAATGCAAATCAAAACAACCCTAAGATTTCATCTTACACCAGTCAGAATGGCTAAGATTAAAAATTCAGGAGACAGCAGGTGTTGGAGAGGGTGTGGAGAAAGAGGAACACTCCTCCACTGCTGGTGGGGTTGCAAATTGGTACAACCACTCTGGAAATCAGTCTGGCGGTTCCTCCGAAAACTGGGCACCTTACTTCCAGAAGATCCTGCTATACCACTCCTGGGCATATACCCAGAAGACTCCCCACCATGTAATAAGGATACATGTTCTACTATGTTCATAGCAGCCCTATTTGTAATTGCCAGATGCTGGAAAGAACCCAGGTATCCCTCAACAGAAGAGTGGATGCAAAAAATGTGGTATATCTACACAATGGAGTACTATTCAGCCATTAGAAACAATGAATTCATGAAATTCTTAGGCAAATGGATGGAGCTAGAGAATATCATACTAAGTGAGGTAACCCAGACTCAAAAGGTGAATCATGGTATGCACTCACTAATAAGTGGATATTAACCTAGAAAACTGGAATACCCAAAACATAATCCACACATCAAATGAGGTACAAGAAGAAAGGAGGAGTGGCCCCTGGTTCTGGAAAGACTCAGTGAAACAGTATTCAGCAAAACCAGAACGGGGAAGTGGGAAGGGGTGGGTGGGAGGACAGGGGAAGAGAAGGGGGCTTGCGGGACTTTCGGGGAGTGGGGGGGCTAGAAAAGGGGAAATCATTGGAAATGTAAATAAATTATATCGAATAAAAAAAAATTAAAAAAAAAAATTCCTAGAAGACATAATAGGAGAGAAAAATCTTTATATCCTTGGAGAGAGATGCAGATTCACTAGCAAGTGCCCCAAAGGACAACTTGAGGAGAAATTGACAAACTTATCAAAGTTTGACCTCCTGCTCTTCTGAGCACATCAAGGCAGTGAAGGGACCAAGTCACACACAAGAAGGAAGTCTTTTTTAAAGAGTACTTACAATTCAGTTCATGAGACACGCTAGGGGAGCGGAAGACTCTTTGAAGAGAGGAAGTGGACCAAATGAGGACACGGGGATGGGAGAGGGAGTGGGGAAAGGGGAGAGAAAGAAAAAAGTAAAATAGCGGAAGTGCTTGAACGTGCCAGAGGGAAGCCCATCCCTCTGTGTGTTAAGTTTAAAATTTTAATTTCAACTTTTTCCTGTCAAAAAAATGCTTATAGACAGAATATGTAAATGACATTTTAAATTTAAGGAGGCAAATAACCTAATGGCTCTGCACAAAAGATACTTTTAGAAAGATGACACTTAAATTGACCATGAGCAATATTCCCAGGGAAATGGAAACAAGGCCACAATCAAGATGCCACCTTACACCTCATATAATGAAAAGTTCAGATACCGAGCTGGGATCAAAGGTTGGTGTGGATGTCATGAAAATGAATCTTTTGTGCATTTTGTGAGTGTAGCGAAGTACCACATGGAGGGGAAGTTCTAGCTTTCCCCAATGGAAGATGATGCTCCAATTCCATTCCGAGCTATTTCTTCAAGAGAAAGGAAAATAATTCTTAGTAAATGTTTGAGTCCACTAATATTTTAAGGAGCTTTATACTTGGAATAGCCAGACAGTCATGCCAATCCTATGCCTACCAAGAAGAAACAGATAAGATGTGGTATAGCCACCCTAATGCAACTACGCAGAGAGAAAACAACCTGAAAATCAATGTAATATTTTAAGCACATGTTGTAAGCTTAACACACACACACACACACACACACACACGGATGGACACACACATACACACGCGCGTGCACGCGCACACACACATACACACACAGTGTGGCATTCTAATGGTATGGAATTCCACAACAAAAAATGTTCACCTATGCCTAGAGTCACCAGGTCAGCAGTTCGTAGGCTAGGGAGTAGACAGGAATAGACTGCAAGAGCAAAAGCACTTTCCACAGTGATGAAAATATTTTCTGTCTTTATCAGAAGCTTCAATTTGCTGTTTCAGATACATGGGACTGATTGTATGTAAAAGTAATGTAGACATGAAGTTGAATTAATAATATTCATTTATTTTTACTTTATGTATATGAATGTTTTTCTTAACATGTATTATGTATTCTGTGCGTGTGTGTGTGTGTGTGTGTGTGTGTGTGTTTGTGGTGTGTGTGCCTAGTGTCCATATAGTACAGAAGAGGGAATCAGATGCGCCGGACCTGGAGTTAGAGATAATTGCGAAGCTCCACGTGGGTACTGGGAAACAAACCCTGGTCCTCTGCAATAGCAGCCAGTTTTCTTTGCTGAGCCATCGTTCCAGTATTATATGAAGCTGGTGTTTATGAAAAGATGTGCTTCCCTAAAACTTCAAGTGGAATGCTGATTTAAGAGGGAAAATGACAGCATTATCTTACACGTTCCCACCCTGCCTATAGTGTCATTGGTAATCAAATTGAGTGGATATGGATTTTAGATTCGTCTCTATGTAATAAAGTTATTTACAGCAAGATTGAATTTGCAAATCCACTTTGTGCATTATTTGTTCTCTGAAAAGAATCATCTGAAGATACAAAATCATTCTTTCAAAGAAAGGTGTAGTCTTGACATTTGAAGATAACTACCGCCAAATACCAGCTCTGCCTTCTTGCATTTCTGTCCATATGGGCATACATCCGTGCATCCAAGCCTTTTAGATGCCATGCATGAGTTAAGTTGCAAACCATGTTTTCTGGAAAATACAATCATCACCTTTATATTTTATCTATTAATATTTTTAAATTAAAAAATATTCTCATGTCATTTTAGAGAGCAGTGTTTTTGTTTAAAAACAAAACCCAAGATTTAAAACTGTAATAAATTTGGCTTTAAGAAAAACACCCATCATTTTTATTTCTCCTGATTTTAATCACAGAGCACCATCACTAGCACACAGTCACTGCTGCTCCAAGGGGACACATTGATTTTCCAAATGCAAGATTCATGAAATGTTAGTGATGATGCTTGGTAAGTTACAGTGAGAGTTTTCACCATGTAAGCTGTTTGTTTTAAGAACAGAGGGAATCGATGTGGTATGGGATTGTCCTGCTTTAGAATTTCTCTGCCATGTGTCATAATAACATTTGTTTTTAGGTGACTATATGCAGGCTTCTTCGCTGAGCACTGAGAGAACCTTGTGTGTGTAGATGCCGTCACTACCCAGCTTAATACCCAGAATCCACTGTTTAGTGCTGAAGAATAAGTAGCTCTTAACAACCTTGCCTGTTGTTACTGATAAGGTATGGAGGGTTGGTGTTCTAACCAGCTCTAAATACGAGGACGAGCTAGCTGAGCACTTAGCTGTCAACACAAACACACACACACACACAGTGCCAGCTTGTTGTGAAGACTGGGCGGCAAATCAAGGAAAATGTCTAGAAGGGTGCCAGGCACAGTCTAGAGATGGCAGTAAAGAATGCACAGCTCTATCATTACTATTTATTTAATTTTGATTCAAGGTCTGTATATATGTAGCCCTGGCTATCCTGAACTCACTCTCTAGACAAGGTTGGCCTTGAACTCATAGAGATCTGCCTGTCTCTGCCTCCTGAGTGCTAGTATTAAAAGCATGTGTCGCCATGCCTGATCCTCATTATTATCATTATTAGTTTGTATTTACTTAATTGATAGGCATTTAATGGGAACTACTGTGTAGCAATAATTGCACTGATAAAGACAGGTTGCATCTGTGCCATCAGTGAGAAAGAAAGCAGGGTGTCACTAGTATTGCAGTGCCTGTCTCCCATATTCTGCACAAGAGTAGTCAGGATCACAGAGCTGATTTGCAGCAGAGCATACAACTTTTCAATGACTGAAATATGTCCAGAGCTAGCTCCCATTACTCAGGAAGATGAGAACACCCATTCTCATGAAAAGTCCGTAGCTTTATGCATCCAAATTTTCTGATGCTGTGATAGAATACCCTGACCAAGGTCAACATAGGGAAGAAAGGATTTATTCACGCTTATGTCATCAGAGAGATAGAGTCCATTGGCGCTGGGAAGATATGGTAGGAGGAGTAAGAAGCTGGCTGGGCACATTTTAGTCCCATACAGGAAGCAGAGAGAAAGAACAGGAAGTGGTAGCAGGCTGTAAAGGGCAGTCCTGTCCTTGGTGATACACTTCCTTCAGAAAGCCTCTACTTCCTAAAGGTTTCATAACCTCATTAGCTGGGTACCAAGTGCCCAACTACATAAGCTTGGGGTGGAGCATTTCTCATTCCAACCACCATAGTGACTGTCCACTTTTAAAGAGCAGCGTGACGGTTTTATGAAGAAGGACTTCACCTGCTTAGTCTTCTCACAGGCGATCCTGGTTTTCCATCACTGGGCTCTCTGTGGTCTCTTCTCAGAATGTCATCGGATACTATAATTTTTAAATATAATTTATTTATTTTATTATTTTACCTGCATTAGTGTTTCACATGAGTGTGTGTTTGTGTGAGGGCGTCGGATCCTGGTGTTACAGTTAGATGGCTGAGAGCTTCCATGTGGATTCTTGGAATTGTACTTGGGTCTTCTGGATGAGCAGCTGACCCACTTTCAAGCCCCACTGGATTCCATATTAAACACTATATTAAATAACACCAAGTCTGTGTCCTTTAGTTAAATGTTGAATATTGAGTTTTCTGCCCCCTCTGAGAAATTAAACCCATTTTGTAAGCGGTGCCTCAACTGTTCCCACTTTGCTTTTTGCGTCATTTTTATATTATTCTACCTTTATGCCAATGTCTGTGGTAATTACACCATGGATTTGTTTTCTTGGGCTTTTGCATGTTTGAGAGGAAGTTCTAGACTCAAAAAATTCTTCCTTTCCTGTTTTTTGGTTGTTGTTGTTGTTGTTGTTTATACATTGAAGCACCACATGCTCCTTTGCATGGAGTTTCCCAATAGATGGGCAGAACTTCTGTAACTGTATCTTACTGGGGTCAGAGACTAGGCATTTGGAGACAGATTAAGCGTTGGCCCAATGATTTTCTTCCACTGGGTGTCATCGTATATGGGATTATTACCATTATTTGTGTTATTGATGAGAGACACTAATGCCCAGATATGGGAGCTAATTATATTTTAAATCCAATGGGATTGCCATAATGATGTATAACTGTCTTCAAGAGGTCTTAGCTAGCAGCATTCTAAGGATATTTTATTGAAACATCTATATGCCCCATTGAGATTCTCTTCAATTACCTTATTAGCTTTAGGATAATGGTACTGCTAAAATAAGTTTGACAAGATTTCTATTTTTGATAGTTATGAACAACTAGAGGAAGACTGGACTGCAGAAGTCTGCAATTTCATCAATTTTACTGAGTGTTTACTTGATGTGACCTTGACCAAATCTTTCTTAGTCTTGACCATTCATTTCTTGAAAACATGATTATGTAATGTATCTCACAGAGTTTATATTTGGATTTTTTTCTTTTTTTTTTCTTTTTTTGGTTTTTTCAAGCCAGGGTTTCCCTGTGTAGCCCTGACTGTCCTGGAATTCACTCTGTTACTCTGTAGACCAGACTGGCCTCGAACTCAGAAATCTGTCTCTGCCTCTGCCTCTGCCTCTGCCTCTGCCTCTGCCTCTGCCTCTGCCTCTGCCTCTGCCTCTGCCTCTGCCTCTGCCTCTGCCTCTGCCTCTGCCTCCCAAGTGCTGGGATTACAGGCATGTGCCACCACTACCAGGCTGGATCTGATTTCTTATATATGGTCTGCATTTGTATGACCTTTGTACCAAGTTTTGTGTGAAATAAACCACTTTTCAAGTAGTAAAGGACTATTTAAATACATTAAGTGTGTGTTCAATGTATGCCTTTCTATATATACATGCTATGGTTTGGATATGAAATATCTCCCCCAACGGCTCATAGGCTGGATTCCTGGTCCACCTATGGTGGAGCTACAGAGAGGCAATTAGATCATAAATGCATTAACCTCTTTAATGTGTAAATCCATTGATAAATTCAAAATATTACAGAATGAGGTCTGTGCCCCCCCCTTCCTGAAGAGCATTCCACAGTTAATGGCTGTTCAGGTAAGAGTAGTCATACTCCTCAGTGATATAGCTATGGGTTAATTGTTCAGTACATAATGCCTCCTGTCAATATCATACAAGAATCTATAAGTAAATATGTGGGTCACAAAAACAGATGTGAAAGTAGGAGGAGCATACATGCTGGAAAGAAGAAAGGATTTGGCAGGAGTGAGAGAGAAATAAGAGGATAATGGGAGAACAAAGAATAAATATAAAATGCATATTAAGATCTCCAAGAGAAACTGTAGGTCCTAGTTGGAAGAAGCAATATAATGATAGTGTATCTTTAGATTATGTGCTTTGTTTCTGGCCTTTCTCTGTGCCTACTAGCCACCATGTAGACAAACTCCATACTGTGATCAAACATACTCTACACCCTAATGTTCTACCTCACCATCCATTGCCTCAGAAGCAGGGGGTCAAGGGACCATAACCACCTTTGACCCTGGAAGCCATGAGGTAAAATAAATTTTCTATTTTGTCACATCAACTAAAATATTCTAGCAGTCCATGTATAATTTTGTGTAAGTATTAAGACATGTATCAGTGCTCCGTTCAACATTCTTGTGCCTCCAGAGCCCACTGAATTTTTGCTTTATCCAATGCATTTTAAGAATGGTGATTTCTATAAATGACTCTATACACCAAATATATTTAGTATAGCAAACTCCCAAGACATTTGCCTAGTAGCTCAACATGCAGTGAATTCAGATAATCCTTCCTTAAAGTACCATCATGTTGAAAATTATATACTTTGAATCTATTCAATGCTAATATGCCAGATACCCAAGTTAATGTACCACGTATATTCTTAAATTATGTGTTTACTACAGCACTGTGAGGTAGATATAGTCATTATTCCTATATTACACTTGAGGCATAAAAAGGCATAATATTGGACTCAGGTGTCCAAACCTTCATTTCATGTATTTACCTAGTCTACATGGTAGAAGACAACATCATAGATGTTCAAGTAAGCAATGTAATGAGGAAGTGACACCTGAAGAACTGAGAAGAAAAGTGGATATTTGAAGATGTTAATGCGGAGGTCCCTTCAGGACTTAAACTGCATAAGATTTTAGAAGAAAATACCCTTCAAAATCCAACATTTTGTGCACATAATATCTCTCAGAGAATTTTAAAAGAAAATATGAAAATACTTGATCTCACCACTCTCTATTGCCTCAGATTCTGCCCCTTCCAAAGCCTTTACCCAACAGCATTTGGGTGTCTGAGTCCTGAGGTAAGAAATATAAACAGAGAAGGTAGATTGGAGGAGTCGATGCGCAGTGACATTTCAGAAGATTTTGAGGGACAAAGAAATTTCTTTCCTGGTTTTCCTTCAGGACCCAGTAATGGTAGGACCCAGTAAATAATGAGTGAGTGGAATGGAGTGGTATGCATATCTGAATAAAAAGTCATAGACATGCTGATACTTTTGTGTGGTGAGGCCACCAGAGACCATTAAAGCTGAAAAGAAAGTCTTTGTTGCCGGGTGTCAGCTGCTTGGAGATCTTGCCTAAATCATGCAGGCCTGGGCCTTACAGTTCTTTGTCTTTTATGCATAAAAGTCACGTCCTGCTTGACATACTTTAGTTATTAAGAAGTCCAACTACAAGCCGGGCAGTGGTGGCGCACGCCTGTAATCCCAGCACTCTGGGAGGCAAAGGCAGGCGGATCTCTGCGTTCGAGGCCAGCCTGGTCTACAGAGTGAGTTCCAGGAAAGCCAGGGCTACACAGAGAAACCCTGTCTCGAAAAAACCAAATCCAAAAAAAAAAAAAGAAGAAGAAGAAGAAGTCCAACTACAGAAAGCCAAAAGTCAAGGTTAGGGACTTCTGTTTGAGGGCCTCACTGGACTGTGGACAAGGTCTTTGTTCCTATTTTGGCAAAGATTGAAACCTACATAAGGTGCGTTCAGGTCAGAATGGAGCCTCTAAAATAGCATCAGTAATGCTAATCTGGGCCTGTTACATTGTCCACTGGCTCTATGGGCATGAGTCAAATCATGGACTCAGCTTGGGGCAAGGGGTTATATTGTCCCCTTAGTATTAATAATTTTAATGGAATTAGGTCTCTGTTTTATATAGTTATGTAGGCATGGGCAACTGTGAGGTTTAGGAGCAAACAGATGGCCATAAGTAGGGGAGTTAGCCACTAGAGAATGATTGGTACCAGTTATCAGATTCTTGGTGTCGCTTTTCTCTTTCCTTGAGGGTATTTCTGACCATGGCTAAACTTTCTCTAATTACCACTGACTGGCTGGCATAGAAGCAGCACATTTATCTCAAACTCCTGCCCCAAAAAGCTTTCATGACGGGAAAGTCCAGTCCTCTGGATTCTAAGGAATAACCTCAACTACGGGCTTTACCTGACCTTCAAGAGAGAAATAGATTTTTTTTCAGATGGTCTAGGTCTATGTCCTCTTGAGCTCTGTGTTTCTTAAAGTTTTTTTCCCCTACAATCATGGAAAAAGTTCCAACTGCAGTCAAGCCTGCAATGTTTGCCTCCACCAACAGGCAAATGAGAATGGAAATGGCTTGCTGCTGCATAGGGAGACACCCAAAATCTAGATATAGGTGGACCCTACCCCCTTCTCTATGATAGATAAACACCTGTGTGTGACATACAGGAGGATACAAAGGAGTGGGAACCCTTCCAGTGTAAACAATTCAGAAGAAGTATACTTGGTTAAACCACTAATGTAAGCAAGCCACGTAGTCTCTGGGCCCTAGATCAGAGACCTGCCTGCCATTCCTGGAGTTAACCTGCCGTGTATGGATCCATGAATCTGCAGAGAAGCAATTATCTAGAGGGTATTTTGGTGATATTGCAAAACACCCTTTTATTTGAGGTCCCTCAAACCAACCAGCTTTGGTTGGTGCCATTTACAGTAGTGAAGATTGGAAGTGGAGCTTGTTGTTTAATTAATTCCAGTCCTAACATAATATTGGAGTTTGGGGGTCTAGACATAGTCAATGGTCTTTCCCTATGTATAGTTAAGAATAGTTAAGAAATTAGTATACTCTTTGAAGCATACTGAATACTGAGGGGCTAGCTTCTGCTGCTTCCTGGATCTTTACCCCCATAGTTACCAAAGGAATTTCTGGAGGAGGAGGTTGCTGCTTTAGGCAGGCCAATTTGGGCTGATGGGCCTGATGACCCTAGTTGGAGGTTTATTTTGGAGAGTAAATTTGGTGCCTAGGTCTCAACCAGTTACATATAACTGGACTCCCCAGGGTCTACGAAATTTACCAATAATGGTCTTCAGTTTCCTCTCAGGCCTTAACCTTTATATATATATGGAAATGCATTATTAAAGACCACCAGTAGACTGTTATGATTTCCTTCTGAGGGCTATGAAAAATTCAGTGTGCCCCCAGAAGGACTTGAATTCATAACCCCAATGAGCACAATGGTATTTTCCCTGCTTTGGGGCAGTTCAGGCACTATCATCATGGCTAGCATAGTATTGGGTAGCTTAGAGCCCCTTTTCTTCAATCATGAGCTCTGCCCCCAAAACAAATTCCTTTATGGCCTCTTTTCCTAGTTGATTTTGGATGTGATATTTTACAGAAATCTACCTGGAAGGTGGGTTGTATCTCAGTGAATAGATTGGCTATGGGCTCCCTGGTTTTGGTCTTTCATAATTCTCATTCCCAGCTTTGGCTTATGGGGCTATGTATTTTTCCCACAAAGAGACAAAGACCAAATAGAACAATCATAGTCATGGGGCTTGTGTCAATCTTATCATAAGTAGGTTGGTGATGATCCTGTGATGGCTTATCTATCCTCCATAACCTCCTTCAGCTCAGTGTGGTAAATCAACAGAGTGACACCTGTGACCTTCACTGCTGTAGGAATATTGAAGAACACTGGGTATGTGTCTATTTTGACTTCAGGCTCTGGGTCAGGAACCTCTTTACTCCCATAAGGTCTCTAGGTTAGAACTTGTGAGCAGGCTCGGGTACAGACAGGGATCCAGTGCATAAGATTGTCCAATGTATTTTCCTCTGGGTTTGTTTCAGGACCTGTAAGGACTTGATGGGGAGCTGCTTAGTAATTCTGTCTTGTGAACATCTCTTAGCTTATGAGGGACTCTGAAACATAATTTCACCTAGAGTGAAATTTTCTCAATATGGGATCCCCTTGGTCCTTAAGAGAACAGGCATTCTCAAGATTATATTTAGTTAAAGTTTCTTTCAAGATCCTATTTGTCCTTTTTACCTGTCCTGAGTTTTGTGACCTATAGGGACCATATAGTTTCCAATCAATAGTTTTGCTAGATATTGGGAACCCAGATACTGGCCTTGATAGGCAAGCCATTGTCAACCCTTAGGGAGAGGAGCAATCCAAACCCAGGAATTAACTCCTGGAGAAGTTTCTTGGTGACCACTGAGGCTGAGTGCCTTTGGGGAGGATAAGTTAGGCTTCCGCCCATTAAGAGAAGCCATCTATGAAAACTAGCAAATACTTAAAACCAAGAGCCACGAAGCTCACTTCTGTAAAGCTCACTTCCTATTGTTCTCTGGGGGTGCTTTCTTGGGTGTGAATTCCTATCTTGGGCTTTTTTTTCTCCTCTGGGATTCACTTGTGCAAAATAGGCACATCTTCAACAAATTTGTCAAGTTGAGAGATATAATATCTGCACCTGAGTAACTCAGCCATTTCAGATGCCCCTAGATGGATAGCCTGGTGAAGTATAGTAAGCATTTGCCTTCAGATAGCAGGGAATATGGGTCGCCTGACCAGTGATAACCACTATCCATTTGCCTCCTATTTGGCATCTTCCATTTTTGCCCATTTGTAGTTCCTTGTGTATAGTTTTAGTGCTGGAGTATTTCCAAGATCTGGATGGGCTGCACTGGTTCTAGGACCACTTTTTGAATGGTCAAATAATTTGGTAATACTTAGCATTTGGTGGGTAATCCTCAGTCTAGACTTCAGGGTATTTCTGTTGCAAATTCTGCACGAATCCCAAGGCTTGACTGTCATCTTCAGGTACCAGACTCAGTTGATTGAGGTATTTCTCCAACAGGGGAAGGAAACAGGAATATGGGTTGGGAGCTGAGTAAAAAAATATGTGAGTAATAGTATCACCAAAGTATATGTTGGACCACAGATTTAGTATGAAATCTTTTTCAATTAAGGGATAAGGAAAGTCTGGCATAATAAACAAGAGGTGGGTCACAATACCTTGTCCCAAGACTACCATCTTAGAGGTCATCCAGGGGAGAGCAATCTGTCTCTTTGCTCCTTGACTGTCCATCCACTGAGACGTCAGTGGTTTGAGCAGCTCTGTCAGAACTGACAGGTTTTGTTTTCTACATTTAATGTTACCCTGAGCTCCTCAGGCTCAGTGGAAGAGACCTGTCAGTCCTCACCCAAATGAAGGTAACGATCCCTTTCTTTCCTCTTCTGATTTGGATATTCATTCTTCCAGTTTACTTTTTACATATGATAAACACATTGGTACTTTTCTAGCCTTTCCTTTCTTGGGGTCTTGGTCTTCCTTGTTCTGGGATCCCTTTCATCAGTCTCCTCAATGGCTGACACCAATGCTCAGATCAGTTTCTTCTGCTGCTCTTCTACAGAGTCACAGAGATTTTAAACATTTTTGAGCCATCTCTAGGAACTGCAGCCTATTCATACCCTCAAACCCTTCAAACTTATGAAATTTCTTTCCACTATCTAGGGATAACTGCCTAAAAAAGAGCAGCACTGATGCTTGCTGCTTTTCCATTGTGTCTAGCTAGTTCTGTATCAGTGAACATGCAGTAAGCCTCAGAGAGCTCTCCAGGTATGCTGCAGGCCATTTTGGGAGGGGGGGGCTTATGTAATCTCACTCACTTAAAATATATTAGTGATTTTTTAATAGCTGCCTTCAATCCTCATAACAGGTCCTAGTGAAAATTGTCCAGAACCTCCTTACCTTTGTCGGTATGGGTGTCCCAGGCAGGAGGTCATCATAACAGATGGGAAAATCTACTCTAGTGTCGTCGTATTGTCCTTAAATGATATTCAACCTGATTTTAAGGCAAATTTTCTACTCTCAAGCTGGATCTTGTCCTCCTTGGCCATGAAAAGGTGGGGGCCAGAAACTGTTGACAACTGTCCAAAGTTTTGGCTTATGGATGTAAAAGATAATCTCAAAGAAATTAAAGAGCCTGAAGTTTTTGTTTTTGTTCTTTCTTTTTTCTTTCTTTCTTTCATTCATTCATTTTTTTGAGAATGGTGGGGGGAGGGCTGGAGAGATGGCTCAGCACTTAAGAGCACTGCCTGCTCTTTCAGAGGTCCTGAGTTCAAATTCTAGTAACCACATGGTGACTCACAACCATCTATAATGTGATGCCCTCTTCTGGTGTGTCCAAAGACAGCTACAGTGTACTTACATGTAATAAATAAATCTTTTTAAAAAGAGAGAGAGAGAATGGTAGGTTCTGAGATTTCCAGTGATACAGATTACTGATTGAAAGAGAGACATAAACCATGAGAGTGGTATAGATGGATCTTTTGGTTCTTGGTGGTGATACCTTTATGTGGAAGATGGGGCTGACTTAGCCCCAGTGAAATTCCTCCAGGAGTTTCCATAGTCAAAGCATTTGCATATGTCTACAGGAAAATTTCAGGCCCCAGGTAAAAGAGACTATCTCTCCCACCCTACCTAGTTGGGGGAAATAGTCCCCCATATGGCCAAGGGTCACATGTAGGCCACAGAGAGGGAAAGCCAACTTTCCCCCTCAGCTCTACTCTAAAGGAACTGAGAAAAGAAAACAGGCAGACGTTTGGGTTTCCTTGAGTGACCTGGACAAACCTAGAGAATTCAGGTCCCCAACAGGAGAATGCACCAGAATACAAATTCTCTGGTGCCTGTTTTGTATTAATGTATCTTGCTGTGATAACCTGATACCTGACATAAAATGGCCATCTAATATGTTGATTTGATTAATTCTGCCTTCTTGCTTTGATGATCTTAGTACTGAATGTATAGCTTTCTTCATTTTGGCTAAGGACACAGATTGTTTCTCTAGGATTCAAACCTCCTTTCCTTCAGAGGTCATCCTACACTTTGCTATTCACAGCTTCTTAAACTTCTTCTCTGTTGATTTGCTAAGTGGGTCTTACTGTGTCCTTTGTAGGAAGTCCTGTTTTACATATTTAAAGAACTCCTCTTCTGGATCTGAACTAAACTGCACAATACCATCTTTAACCATGCCTGGAGAAATGTGCTTGACAGACTCTCCAAATTTTGCAGTTCTCTGGTTCCTGTATTCCCTTTGGGCAGGATGTTTTGGCAGACTGTCTAGAACTGGGCCAAGTTCAGGAGTGATGTTCACAATGCTGTGGAAGCTGACAAAATTGTAAGAGTCAGCTGCTGTTTTGTTGAGTAGATATGGACACCCTTTCTCTGAAAAACTTCCCTTTAGCTCAGAAGGACGGAGATATGTGATCTGCCACACCATAAGGACAATGATCCCTGATTTGCTTGTGTTTCAAAGTACAGTATAAACACATATGTCATTGCACCCATCCAAATGTACACATTTGGATGCATTAGTCCTACGTTTTAGGTTTTGTTCTTTTGTTGCAGTTCAGCTAACCCTCAGTAGATTAATCATGATTTATCTCAGAGAGTAAAAGCTAAATAGGGAAATAAGAATAGCAACTGACTAATGTATGGTTGGTCTAAACAATGTAAAGTTGCCATTGTTGAGCAACACTGACCGACAGAGACAGTTTCATTAGGTTTGACACAATAGTAGAGTAATTCGTCTTATTTAAAGGCCATACATAATAATCCTATCCATGTGCCAAGTACTTTATCACACTGCTGAACTCTGACTTTGAGTGACTGCAGCAGCTACTTACCAATGAAGCTTTTATTTTACAAAAAGAAATGGCAGGCCAGATGAGGTAAAGAGCCTACAATTTGCCAAACCGTGTTCGGACTTTTTCTCTGGTTGCAAATGGTATTTGTAAAGGAAATTAAAAGACATGCTTTTTCATAAGCCTCTCCTATGTTTCACTTGGATGTGCAGTAAGTATAGAAAACATAAAATCTACATACACAGAAGGGAAATTTAAAATTCTGCAAATTACAGCATTCTGAAGTAAGAACTTAAATAAACATTTGACATGCATCCTCTGCTTGTTTCTCTGCACAAATATTTATTGCTAAGGAGTAGAATTATTCCTTACAAGATGGTAGGGTCTTGTCTTTTATAGTTTAACAATAGCTCATGCTTGCATTTCTATGTTGGCTATCAAGGACATATATTTTCTTTGACTTCTTTATAGTTATTGTCTGGATAAGTGTCTACTTCCAGGTGAACTATGTGTCTAATCTCACTCATTTTTCTATTCAACAACTCCAGTATTGTACCCACCCACTCTTCCCAGACCACAGCCATATCTTGGATTCAAGACCATGGATCTGACCTCCATGTAGGAGCAGGACAATTATCTTTCTGTAGTGTGTTTTCCTGGGGTATTGATCAGATTTCAATTTTGCCACATTTGTGACCAGCCACAATAATGAATCCAGCTGTGTCGGTACACAAGCACCAACTTCAGTCCAAAGTGGGGTCCGAGTAATTTCTTTGACTGTGCATTTTCTGTCTATGTCCCTCTGCTCAAAGGCTCTCCCAAAGGAGAAGCTTGCACAGCTCTTCTTAAATTCATTAAATTTTTAGTGTCTTTCTCTAGTAGTTGTACACAGCCCGTAACATAAGCCACAAGGACATTAGATTTCCTTTCAGGGGAGAACATGAGCAATTTTTAAAGGTCACATGTTAGACAGTGTCCTTCTTCATAAATCTTTCAGAGGGTGATGAGGCAGATCCAGTGGCAAGTGGAGGGGCTTCTATAGTTTTGCCAGAATGATCTTAACCTCAAGACTCCCATTTAGTAATAACCTCACAATGATGATCAGCTGAGAACAGAAAAAGAGGGGGAAATAAATTTATCAATATAAAATATATGCACATTAAGTCCGAGTCAAACTACGCAAATGGAGACAGAATTAAAGGATGACAGGTGACAAGTGCCACTATACAAGGTACAAGGAAGACCACTTAGGTCCCTGAACAAGTTCTCAACATGGTCGGCAAATGTTCTCAGAATGTACCCAGTGTCGCCTGAGTTTTGTTAGCTGTTAAGAAATCTCTCATTGAGATGTGTATCCCACATTTGAAATTTATAAAGCAGTGTTGCACAGATTATCTGACCTTAGGACACTATGGGTAGACAGTAAGAGTCTCTTTTCAGATAGTCTGTAATTCACGTGTATAAAATAAAGAAGAGGGATAAAGCATGGGAGGCGAAAGTGGAAGAAAAAAGGAAGAAAAGTAAATAAAGCAAATAAGATGAACATATAAATGAATTAAACTGTCAAGAGATTTAAAGGGCAAAAGAAATAAAAAGAAATAAATTGGAAAAAATAAACAGTAAAAGGGTGAACTTGACCCAGACTTCAGTGCCAGTAGATGGCAGCACGCAGTTCTCCTGACATGGAGAAACTTCCTTTTTGTTTTGTTTTGTTTTGTTTTGTTTTTTGCTTTTTTTTTTTTCATTTTAAGAAGTATTTTGTCATCTCTACACTCACTATTTTGCCTTTGTCAATTAAATACTCACTACTACAATAATATTTACCTCTCATGGAGCTGCCAGCATGGTGCTATTAATATGCAGTTTGGGGTAAAAGATACTTTATGTCGATGAGGGGATTGTGTAGGAGAGAGCAGGTACTCTGTAGTGAAGGACCTATTGCATCTGTCATCATTCGAGAGTTTGTAATGTTGACAGTATTATTCAACAAGAGAAACTACTACCGTTAGTTACAGGTAAAAAAGACACAGAAGTTACCTAGACACTTTTTTTGAGATAGCAAACAAGATATCAGAACAAGAAAGACTAGAAACAATGGGAAAGGCAGTTCTTCCTGAAGTGTCACAAGTTGGTGTTATTATACATGTGCATGCGTGTGTACAAATTCACTGGATGATAAAAATATTTTTGACCTTTGACCTATTTATCTATTTATTTATTTGTGATTTAGAACTACTTTGTTGGCTTTTGTTTGGGAAGTTTTGTGATTCACATATCTCCCTGTCACATTCGTTGTTCACCTGTGAGTTGGCCATCCCTTGAAAGCACAGTTTAAAAGAATGGCAGAAATAAGTCTGGCCGTTCCTCAGAAAACTGGGCTCATCACTTCCGGAGGACCCTGCTATACCACTCCTGGGCATATATCCAGAGGATTCTCCAGCATGTGATAAGGATACATGCTCCACTATGTTCATAGCAGCCCTATTTATAATAGCCAGAAGCTGGAAAGAACCCAGATGTCCCTCAATGGAGGAATGGATACAGAAAATGTGGTATATATACACAATGGAGTACTACTCAGCCATTAGAAACAATGAATTCATGAAATTCTTATTTTTTTTAAATTTTTATTTTATTCGATATATTTTTATTTACATTTCAAATGATTTCCCCTTTTCTGGTCCCCCACTCCCCAAAAGTCACATAAGCCCCCTTCCCTCCCCCTGTTCTCCCACCTACCCCTTCCCACTTCCCTGTTCTGGTTTTGCCTTATACTGCTACACTGAGTCTTTCCAGAACCAGGGGCCACTCCTCCGTTCTTCTTGTACCTCATTTGATGTGTGGATTATGTTTTCGGTATTCTAGTTTTCCAGGCTAATATCCACTTATTAGTGAGTGCATACCATGATTGATCTTTTGAGACTGGGTTACCTCACTTAGTATGATGTTCTCCAGCTCCATCCATTTGCCTAAGAATTTCATGAATTCATTGTTTCTAATGGCTGAATAGTACTCCATTGTGTATATATACCACATTTTTTGCATCCATTCTTCTGTTGAGGGATACCTGGATTTTTTCCAGCTTCTGGCTATTATAAATAGGGCTGCTATGAAGATAGTGGAGCATATATCCTTATTACATGCTGGGGAATCCTCTGGGTATATGCCCAGGAATGGTCTAACAGGATCTTCGGAAGTGACATGCCCAGTTTTCTGAGGAACCGCCAGACTGATTTCCAGAGTGATTGTACCAATTTGCAACCCCACCAGCAGTGGAGGAGTGTTCCTCTTTCTCCACATCCTCGCCAACACCTGCTGTCTCCTGAGTTTTTAATCTTAGACATTCTGACTGGTGTAAGGTGAAATCTCAGGGTTGTTTTGATTTGCATTTCCCTAATGACTAATGAAGTTGAGCATTTTTTAAGATGCTTCTCCACCATCCGAAGTTCTTCAGCTGAGAATTCTTTGTTTAACTCTGTACCCCATTTTTAATAGGGTTATTTGGTTTTCTGGGGTCTAACTTCTTGAGTTCTTTGTATATATTGGATATTAGCCCTCTATCTGATGTAGGGTTGGTGAAGATCTTTTCCCAATTTGTTGGTTGCCGATTTGTCCTTTTGATGGTGTCCTTTGCCGTACAGAAACTTTGTAATTTTATGAGGTCCCATTTGTCAATTCTTGATCTTAGAGCATATGCTATTGGTGTTCTGTTCAGGAACTTTCCCCCTGTACCGATGTCCTTAAGGGTCTTCCCCAGTTTCTTTTCTATTAGCTTCAGAGTGTCTGGCTTTATGTGGAGGTTCTTGATCCATTTGGATTTGAGCTTAGTACAAGGAGAGAAGGATGGATCAATTCGCATTCTTCTGCATGCTGACCTCCAGTTGAACTGGCACCATTTGTTGAAAAGGCTATCTTTTTTCCATTGGATGTTTTCAGCCCCTTTGTCGAGGATCAAGTGGCCATAGGTGTGTGGGTTCATTTCTGGATCTTCAATCCTGTTCCATTGATCCTCCTGCCTGTTACTGTACCAATACCATGCGATTTTTAACACTACTGCTCAGTAGTATTGCTTGAGGTCAGGGATACTGATTCCCCCAGGAATTCATGAAATTCTTGGACAAATGGATGGACCTGGAGAACATCATACTAAGTGAGGTAACCCAGTCTCAAAAGATCAATCATGGTATGCACTCCCTGATAAGCGGATATTAGCCTAGAAACTTGGATTAACCAAGTCATAATCCACATATCAAATGATGCCCAAGAAGAACGGAGGAGTGGCCCCTGGTTCTGGAAAGGCTCAGCATAGCAGTGTAGGGCAAAATCAGAACAGGGAAGTGGGAAGGGGTGGATGAGGGAACAAGAGGAGGGAAGAGAGCTTATGGGACTTTTGGGGAGTGGGGAGCCAGAAAAGGGGAAATCATTTGAAATGTAAATAAAAAATATATTGAAGAAAAAAGAATGGCAGAAAATATAAACTGGATTTATGAACATGTCTATTGTGCTCTCTGGAAAAAAAAACTGTCAACAAAAAACAAATGATCCTAAATTACTAAGAGCAAAACCATTCTAGATCCAGAAGATCATAGGACAGTTTTGAAACATTGTCACTTAAAACAATGGCAGTTTCATGTGTACCTTAATAAATATTAATTCAGAAGTCACGAGTTAGCTGGCCTTCTTCATAGGAAAAATACTAGGGACACAAGGACAGGATGGATAAAGTAAAAGAAGGAACCGCCTGAAAGTCTGGAGAACTGTGCTTTTGCCTGGCATCCTAGGGAAGGTGTGCATCCAAAACGCGTTTCAGATTCCTCATCAGCAGAGCAATGCCGTTGGAATAGAAAATTCTCTCAAGATGTTTAAACAGTAAGATCCTAAATTGGGCCTTTAGCGGTTGAATATTAAATAAATCATTGTTAATAATAGGTTATTATGCAAGATGATACTGTGAATTGCAGTACTCACACTAATTTATCTAATTCTGTTTCAGCATCTACTCATATCTTACAGTGTGAGAAAATAATAACATTTCTTTCCATTGTGAGTATCCAGTATTTTGGTCCTTTCATTTTCAGAGGATTTTTTTCCTCTGTGTTGTCCATTTGTTTACTTACTAGATATCTCATAGCTACTTCTATTGAAGTTTAATTATTTACCGATTAACCAAATAATTTGTAATTTATTATAAATTGCTAATTTACAAATCATTCATTACCTACTAATTGTTCAATTATCTTTAAATTAGTGCTCATTAATTTACTCAATAAACATTTGCTGAGCTATTACTGGAGGGCCAGCTCCGGGAGAATGGAGACACAGAGAAGACTAAGAAAGAGACAGGGCTCATTTTGCAAGGATGGAGCTCTGTTCTGAAACTGGATGTTGGCTAGGAGGGTTCTCATGATCATAGTTCACTTCACTAACCCCATTCTGGAATGTTCTGGTTTTTTTTTAAATCCGTAGCACTTTTGCCCAAAAATCATTGGCCAAATTTCTAAACACTTCTTTAAATATGCAAATGTTCTGAAAAAAATCAAAATACAAACACAGTGAGTAACTCATCAAAATAAAATTGTAGTGTTAAATAATCAAATATCATTCAGTTATGACTCAGCAAGTGCATATAGATGTTACGCATTTGAGGGGGTGGTAGGTATTAGAGATGGATGCTACAGCGAGGGCCGACAAGCCTGCAGGAGTCAACCAGGATACCTTTGGCTGAGAGTCTCTCCTCTGATTCTCATATGTTGGTTGTCCTCAGTAGCACTTGGCCAGGTTAGCCAAGCCTTAATGAGTGAATCTGTCTGCCAGAAAGTGGCTTGATTTTCACTTAAGACAATCTCTACAATCTGGAGTTTTGGCAGCTGTACCGTTTAGCTCAACAAGCTCTATGTTATTTTAAATGAAGCCAAGTCTTGGCTATTTGATTCTGTTCACGTCTAAAGGTTTCTTTGAATCCAGCTGACTCCCAAGGGTCTGCTAGAGGCAACTGAATAGAAGGGCAATGTCACTGATTATCCTGAACCAGAATTTGAGTGATGTTCCCTGATTGGGGCTGGGGTGGGGTTAAAGATGGTGGTAATGTTGTCCAGTCAAAATTCTTTCCCTAATCTATAAGCTTAATTAATGGTAACAATTAATGTAGTTAGTAATCAGGATGCTAATCTTTTCTTATTACATCTTCTGTTTTTCTTTACATCGTGCTTTCAATGCCATGGCACTGGCTTAGATGAGAAATGCACAGTGATAACTACGTCTTTGATTCCACTTCAGTAGAGCTATTGAATTGGTGAACCCAGATTCCCTGATTTGCTAGAAAGAAAATCGTATTCTCCTTTTCCTTTTACTAGTCTGTCCACTGGTGTCTGTGCTTTGCTGAGGTGCGGGAAATATCTAAGAAAAAAGGCCATCTAGAGAGAAGGAAAGGGGCACACTGGATGGATGACATTTATCAAGGACTGCCAGGGAAGCCTCTCTTCCTCTCTTGGTCTCACAAGGGACAGGCAGACAGTGTGAGCTGCCACTTCTGAGCATGGACTGTGCCCAAGAGACTTGGCTGTTTGGCATGTGTGGGCAGATTGGACAGCTCATCCTTAAGACATACTTAGGAATGGAGACTGTTTATCCTAGAATGGGTTACCGAAAGCCGTAGGCAATGCTACCAAAACCTCATCAGGACTCAGCTTTCTGGTATGCTCATCTTGCACAAAAAGCAGAATCTACAAATTTTCCTTTAGTCAATTTTTTTCCAGTTAAGTACAACCTTTTGTCATAAAGGGTTTTTGTTTTTCTGTTATTTTCATAACGTAAAGCAACTGCTTATCCCTAATAGTGTACATGTGTACTCGAGGGTGCATGTGTTCTTGTGCACACAGAGAAGTGGGGAGAGGGAGAGGGAGCGAGAAACACCTGGAAGTGGTGTTACCTTTATCCTTTAAGGTGGTTTATCCTCAAATTGTCGGAATGCAAAAGGATGCACGGCTCTCGTGGCCGTGTGGATCTTTATATCTATCGTGTTTTGGGAGGGTACAAACTAAAACATAAAAGATCTTCAACTGAGAGCTGTGTGGTAGTTTTTAAACTGTTTGTGAAAGGAAGAAATGTTTGCAAAAGATTATTTCCCTGCTTCCTCCTAAAGACTCCTCAGTCTTCTGGGCAGGACAACAGATGTGAGTAGTTTGCAGTTCTCCTGAGCTCCTCCAGGGGGAGCAGTTACACCAGCTAAAGGTAGAGTTGCTTTGCTTTCTCTTTCTGTCTCTGTAGGGAAACACCTGGTGATAATTAGCATACACGAAGAAAAGGTTGGTTTAGACCCAGTGTTTTGAATGGTATCAGGCAGACCCATTGCTTTAATCTTCTGTGGGTAGACCAGAGGATAGGGAGCACTGGACCTAGAAAGCAAAGACAGGACAAGGCTGAGGTTCCACAGTCACCTTGAGGGGACATGACAATGACCTAAGATCAGGCTAATGATGCCACCATTTGAAACTACCATCTCCCAAAAGCACCACTCACTCAACTACCTGAGATGGGATGAGAAGCCCTAGCAATATTCTTTTAAAAAGAAATTTCTCTTTAGTCATACTTGAATCTAAATTGATCAGCTTACTTTCCCTCTCTATTCCAGAAGTGTGATTGACCTGGCTAGTGTCCCTACTACCTCCAGAACACTCTGGCAGCTAGGCCTTAGGTATGTACTACTAACTCGGACATTCTAGGGAGATAGAACTATTCAAACCTACCTACCATCTTACACCACCATAGAAGCAGTGCAGACTTAAAGAAAATATGAAGGGATTACTCTTCCTTCCCCTTTAATGGGTGTCAGGTGGTCTTCTTCATCTATACCATGAACCTCACCCTTTAATATAAAGCTACATTCAGTTGTAGAATATATATTTAGCCTAACGTTTCTAAATGAAAGGGCTGGTGGAATTCTATTCAAAGACTTCTTACAAAGTTAAAGGAAAGGCCAATTACTAAGTGTGCTAAGTTGAGATGGATTAGCTATGAAGGTGACTATTTCCAAGACTGATGCTAAAAAGCTATAAAGGTATTCCCTACTCTTCTCTAACTTAAAAAAGGTTGGTAAATACTAAAATGTCACTAAAATGTTGTAGGTTTGTTGTGGTTGATGATGATGATGGTGGTGGTAGTGGTGTTGATGATGGTGATGGTGATGATGTTTTTAAGACAAGAGCTTCATGTATTCTATGGAGTCAAGAATGCCCTTGAACTTCTGATCTTCCTCCTCCAGCTACCCATTGCTGGGATTATACATGGATGTAGTATTTCAGATAGAACCAGGGGGCTTTGTCTGTGTTAGGCAAACATTTCATACACCAAGTAACCATCCCAAACTCATGGTTGGCAGGTAACTATTCTCAGTAGTCTCCCCAATAACTTCATAAGTAATTTTCTAGCAGAAAGAGTTGAAACAATGAATTCATAGTAATTTTTCTCTTTACAATTCTTGAAAATAAAGTGCCCTTCCTTGAAACCTACTATCTTAGGGGGGAAATTGTTCTTGTATTCTTACTCAGAATACAATGGAAAGATGTCTGTAGAGAATAAATGTTTGCAAACTCTTTATTTAAGTGTGCTTTAACCAAACACCTGGTAAGAGTTGCAGTTTATTAACGAGTTGCAAAACTTCCAAGTTGGGAAATACAGCTATGCCGATGATTCGTCCTTTGGCAGATAGTCAAGGCTGACAGCCATTGTTTAATATCTTTTCATCCATAAAAACTCTGATTCACTGAAAACATCTGAGATCTCTGCAGATTACCCCCACCTCCTGACCCTGCACCAAATTACTCAATTATGTTTTATAAAGAGTTTTATTATTCATTCAAATTTGAAGTAACAGGAAAAAATGAGAGTAAGCCATATTACATATATTCTCTTGTTCTTACTTGTCTAACGATCCTCTCAAAATCTCTCACTCATTCTGTGCCTAGTTCTTATATGTGTTGAGTGCCCATTATGTATATGAAATTGAGCTAGGTGCTACCAGGTCTGGGATGAAAAATGGGATGTTGTTTCACTCATTTGACTAGACTGACTGGCCTGTGAGCTCTGGGGCTTCGCCTTCCCAGCTCCAGAGCTATACACACCACTATGTTACATATTCACAGTGCCAAGAACACGTTTCCCAAGTTTCCATTCTGCATCATATGAATCTCCTTTCTTCCAGAATCTGATCGTGTGCTTCTCACCTCCTGGTGACACCTCCCACACTTATTTCACTGAAAGCTACCTCACATACTTTCTGCCTAAAACCCTTTGCCCTACCTGTCTTCCAAAGTCAGTGCCACAGGCACCTCCCTCTTAGTAACACATTCAGTTGATTATTCGTTACTACATAACACAGAAACTCAAAAAAAAAATCTAAGACCATATCTCAGAACGTTTATAGGGAAGACATTTTAATATAGCTCTGCTGGGGGTTTTGTGTGCCTTCTAATATTACCTGAGACCACTTGCTGGTATTGCCATGGCCAATAGACTGGGAGAGAAGTCATAGCATGGACCCTCTCCCATGCATGGCTTAGAACATCAGGCTCAGGGGCACCGGTCCCCTGCACATAGCTCCTCTTATGTGGCACCCTGAGGACAAATAAACCTCACTCACAGCAGGGAACTCCCCCCACAATAGAGTAAGCATCCCAAAAGTACCAAGAAAAATTGTGTTGTCTGTACCTATCTGATGATTCTTTTAAAATGGAAAGAGCTCTTATTGACAACGAAGTCTGTTTGTTCAAAACAGACATGAACTCACCCAGATCCAAGGGTGGAAGTGCAGTCCCCACCTCTCAATATGGGGAGTGTGGAAGCGTTCCTACCCATATTTTACGATCTCAGTATAGACAATTGGTTTATCCCACACTCCGCAGCATATGTTTCTCTTAGGCTTTGCAGAAATTTTGGGATTTGAGCCTAGACTGTCCACACTTCATCATATTCTGTCAGACATAGCACTGCTTTCTTTAAACCTTCATTTCCTTAAACCTTCTTCCATATATTCTAATTTAGTTTCTGCTATTCACCTCCACATAGAGATGCTTCTGAGCATTTTCCCCTGATATACATAAATAGACCTGGAGAAACATTTGATACGCTAATGACCTCATATATGTCTTCATAATTCTAAACAATAAAGACAAATAAAAAACATTGTTAGATAGGCTAATTGTTATGACCTCAAATCATACCCTTAGCTGCTGCTTCAAAGGGAAAATCTGCACCTTAAGATAACCTCTGACATGAATCAGAGGTTAATATCATTTACTGCCCTTACGGAGGACAAAGGTTCAGTTCCCAGCTCCCACACAGAGGCACACTACCAACCTGTAACTCCAGTTCCAGCAGATCCAAAGTGCTCTTGCCTACAAAGACAGAGTCTTGTACACACAGGGACACATGCACACATATATACATAAGTATTTACGAAGATAACTTTCAAGTTTAAGAATTATGAATCTAAGTACTTAAATTGGTATTTCTTGCCATTTTTTTATCAAAAATCCTACACTGTTGCTTTCACCTTAGAATGAATCTAATCAAATGATATTTTTTTTTCAGAATCAAAAGTGTCAGTATCATGATTATATAGATTTTCAAATCCTGTGTTAACTTCGTGTTCTGCTTTAAGTGAGCCAGTAGATGTGAAGCTAGAATGGGAAGCTACAAAGCCTTTTCACAAGTGCGTGTAACTCTCATGCCTTCTTGTCCTAATCCAAGCCCGTGCGTGTGTAACAGTGCCACTGCTTAAACCTAAAAACCTCCGGTTTTCTTTGGAGATGTTCTATATTTATTGCCTCTCCAACTAGTAGATGCTTATTGTTTTAGATGAAAAATATATGTGAACATACAATCTAATATTTTTTTACCACCTTGGCATAAGTCACCTGCCGTTTCTCCTTCGGGTCCAAATATAATAAAAATAACTGGCAAAGAAGACATGCAATAAATATCTATTTGCTCTCTTGAAATGACACCAAATAGGTGTTCAGTGTTTGTTGAGTTAACAATGAAATTGTTCTGTCTCCAACAAAAAGAAAAATGGAGAAATCGTAGTCACTCTCCGCTGTTCTTCTCCTCGACAGCGCAATCAAAACATGGCACGTGATTGGTCACTGTTCTATTGCTGTGAAGAGACACCATGGCCATAGCAACTCTGATGAAGGAAAGCATTCAACTAAGGCTCGCTTACAGTGTCAGAGGTTTGGTTTATCATTCTGTGGCAGGGAGCAGAGAGGCAAGCAGGCAGAAATGGTGGCTAAGAGTTCTACATCCAGATCCAAAGATCTCTTCCAACAGGATGGGGGGGGAAGCCATTGAACCTGACTTGGACCCTGGAAACCTCAAAGCCCACCCCCAGTGACATACTTCCTCCAATAAGGCACTACCTACTCTAGCAAGACCACACCCCCTAATGCCATTTCCTAAGCATTCAGACACATGACCCTATGGGAGCCATTCTTACTCCAACTAACACAGAGCCTTATTTTCCTTTGAAATGTATTTGCACCAGATGTTTGAAAAATCAACATTCTGTCTTAGTGAAAATTCACACTTTTTCCTCTTTCCTCTGCGTCTTTCGGTCTGTGGCTTCATCTTCACATCTTAGATTTTACATTTCCTAACAATCTCATAATCAACTTAATGTTCTTCCACCATTAGGTAACTTGGGGTAGCAAAGTCTCTATCTTCTTTTGTTCTTTTTAATGAGAGAGCTAAGGTGAAGTGAGTTAAAATTTCTTGCTGAAGGCCAAGTAGCAGACCAGTAACCATGCTGGGATTAAATTAAAAATTCTGACTTGGGGGGCCTTTATCTCTTCTCTACTGAGCCACTCTGGCTTTTGATCACTGCTTAAAATAGAAGAATCCTTGATGATTTAATGAGTGGACTTTGAAATCAGCAAATAACAGAGCATTTTAAAAACTAAAGCAGTTGACATAGCAAATGTAATAAGAATACTTTTGTAATAACGTTACTATAAAATACTTCATCATAATAAAAGAACATGGCTGAAGAGGTGATATGACTCAGTGGTAGAACATTTGTCTGACAGGCACAGGGTCCAGGATTTAAACCCCAGAACTGTGTGGGACTTGGGAGATGGATCAGTCGATAGAATGCTTCTTTTACCAGCACAAAGACCTGAGATCCAATGCTTAGCACCCACAGAGAAAGCCATGCGTAGCAGAGGTTACCTGTAATTCCCATGTGGGAGAGATGAAGCTTGCTGGGCAGCCAGGAACCAAATCAATGCATTCCAAGAATAAGAAGAAGAGGCCTGGTCTCAATGAATTAGGTAAAGAACATTAAGGAAGATAACATGCATCAACTCTGACCTCCACAGCCACATGCCCACATGCACAAACATATGTACATAGACACATATATAAGCAGTAAGTCACGATTTTATCACAGGTTTTAAATGGAATGCATAGTGTTTCCTTTAATCTAATTGCCTTAGAAGAAAAATAGGAGACAAGCATTTCAAGCTCTTGCGTATTTTTTCCACTTTAAGACCCTTCTTTCTGTAGTCAGAGGGAAATACTTAGATGTGGCTCCCTCCGGCTTGTGTAACCTGGTTAAACCAATATTTCTCAGCCTCCCAATGTCACTGAACCTTGTTGTAGTGCCCTATGGAAAATATTTTTATGACTGACCATAGAGAGAAAACAAAATGAAGTCAACAAGACTTGCCTTGTTATCTGTTTGCACATATGATTCCCATCTGTGGTTAATATTTATTTATGGAAAATATCATCTCCACCTAGGCTTTCTGAGAGCTTTTGAAATATGATGCCGAGCAGGGACATAGTAAAGTCTATGAAATCACAAGTGGCACGCACCCAAAGTGATTTCAGACTGGTGGTTCAGACTCTCAAAGGCTAGTACAAAATGCTTACCTTTTCTTTATTTCCTCCTCCACTTCTCTCTCTCCTCCCTCCTTCCTTTTTGTCTCTCTCCCTCTTGATTTTTATCCTTTTCCTTTACTCTTTCGACCACCTCTCTTTATTTTTTATATTCTCTCTCTCTCTTTCTCTCTCTCTCACTCTCTATCTATCTATCTGTCTCTATCTCTATCTCTACCTATCTCTCTCCCGTGCACAAGCACACACTCTCTCACACCCTTTTCCTCCTTCCTTCCCACCCTCCTTCCTCCCTTCTATCCCCCATCCTCTATTATTTTTTGCTTCCCCTCTCTGTCTCTATCTCTCTCTTTCCTGATTTAACTTAAATACAATAAAGCTGCACAGATCTTAATGTACAATTAAGTGTAACTTACAAGCATGCACACCCTTATATAAACTCCACTCATTAAGTCAGAGACTCTTTCTAGAACATTACATGTCTTTCCTGTGCTTCCTTTCAATTGATGTCCCCAGAGGTAACCAATATTCTAATCTCTACTACCATTGATTAATTTTATTTCGTTTTTCAATTAGCTTTTTCCCTATAAGACTTACCCATGTCATGTAGTATAGCTGCAGTTTTTGCTGTTACATTGTTAAGCAGTGTTCCATTGGGTGACTATATCCTAATGTCTCCATCTCATTGCTCAGAGTTATTCAGTTATTTCCAACAAACTTGACAGAACTATTCTTTTGGAGGAATGGATATCAATGTTCATTTTTATATTCAGAAATAAAATCATTGGTCTCATGTACATTTAGAAAAACTGAAGTTTTCAAAGGTGTTGACTCTAGATTATATTTTGATACCAACGAAACCTTTCTATATCTTGCCAAAACTTGGCATTGTCAGTTCATGTTTAGCCATTATGCTGAAGTTGCAGAACAAGTCATTCCTAAACTATAAAGAAAGGAGATAGATGGAAGTGCATATCTGAAAAAGTGGATATTACTATTGCCAGGCTTTTAAGAGAAAGACTAGTTGAAAGAAATAACAGTTCTCTAAGTATATTTTAAGTATATTTGTTGGACAACCTACCTTAGTCTAGTCCTCCCAGGACTCAGAATTCCATTCTAGAAAGTCAACTTGCAAGTCAAATTCATATTGTTTTCAGACATAGGGATTTGTGTGCTCAACACTGTTGCCAGTTTTAAATATCAAAATTTCAAATAGCAACTAAGAAAAGTGGATTAAATCTCTGGCACCTATAGCTTGAGGCTAACAGTTGAGATGCTCTAAAATTGGGATTGCCTCACAAAATCTGAATTTTCTACCATATTGACTGGCCTAATGTGTAAATAATTGCCATCCCAGATGGAAATGAGCATATGGGACAAAAGAAATATTTGAGTTTTATCTCTGGAGCTAAGAACCTTTCAAGTTAGTAAAAAGCAGCAGAATATTGATCTGTGAAAGTCACAAAATAATGAGCATGATAATGTTAAAACTCAAAGAGCATCACCCTGAGACTTATTTTCATAAAATGTAAGTTTATTGTTTATATTTGAATAACAAGGAAACAATGCTGTCATTAAGAAACATATGGCTGCAGAGCAAGTTCATGGTTCTTTTCTGAGAATATAGGTTGTATCTACCACCCAGGATTTCCCAACTCCTCCTTTATTTTTCTCATGTCCTTCATTGTATTAAGTCAAGATAGACTTGAGAGTCCCAATCACTACAATTTACCCTATCACTTCATTTTGTCTAAATATTCACAATTCATTTTAAGACATTTCTTCCTTGGAGATTTTTATTTGTTTTTAGTTTGATGGTAGCCACTCTTCCTAGGAACTTCCTGAATGGGAGTTTCTAAGTGTATGCAGACATAAAACATCTTATTTATTCCTCACTTTTGTCATAACATTATTAAATAAAAACTACAAGTATTCTTTATTATTATAGTTATCAATTTTAACATATAGAAACTTGAGATAAGAACACTTAATGTAGTCTTCAATGTTCCCCCACTAATTCTAAAGTATTTAACTTCTGAACTTCTATTCTTCAGCTTTAAAAAAAATCTATTAATTATTTTCTACATGCAAAAATTAGTCACAGCATTTTAAAAAGATTGAAGACACTGTTTCCTATTTCCATTGAGAGTTGTAGACTGATTTGCTCAATAAATTAGGATGCCTTCTCCTCCACTGTAGTGGCTATTCCTGGTTGTCAACTTGACTATATCTGGAATGAACTACAGTCTAAAATTGGAAGGCTCACCTATGATCCTAATTTGGAGGCTCAGAGATATAAGTTTCTGACCTGGATCTTGGTATGGAGATCTTGAAGCATAGTGGCAAAGACAAGGAGATCTCTGAGTTCAAGGTCATTTGGGTTTAAAGGCAGGGATGCACATGCCTTTAATCTGGGCCACACCCCCTGCTGGAGACCCACACACCAATAATCTGGGCCACACCCTCTGTTGGAGACCTATAGCCTTTAATCTTGGCTACACCCTCTGCTGGAGATATATAAGGACATTGGAAGAAGGAAGATTCTCACTCTTCGTTGCCTGCTTGCCTTGTGGGACTGAGAAACTGCTAGATCCTTGGACTTCCATCCACAGCTGCTGCTGACCATTGTTGGGGAGTTGGACTATAGACTATAAGTCATCAACAAATTCCCTAACTATATAGAGACTGCCCATACGTTCTGTGACTCTAGAGAACCCAAACTAATACATCCACCCTTCTATTAGTTCAATTGCAACAGTGACCTGCCTAAAATTGGCAAATACTCTTGAATTCTCAGGGCTGGATTAGAGAGTAGGCAGACTGTGGGATAGCTTCTGGGATCCTGACCCAGGCAGCTGCTGGCTTCAGTGTTACTGTAGACAGATGTGATCAATCACGAGCAAAGCTCAGTCCCCAGTTCACAGAGCAGGGCGTGGAGGTGGATACTTGACAGGGACTGGGATACATTTTGGAGATTATTCACTAGAGCATTTTTCCCCAACACATTGTATAACAATGCAATTGCCTCTGATTTAAGAGGCTAGTAAGATATTGATATTATCATCAATATCTTTAGTGAAGAAAAGAAATAAAAGGTTTACAAGACTTTGCTTTGTTCAAGGATTTTATCAGTAGAGGTCAAGGAGTACTACGTGAAGACAGTGTTTCTGGGTAGCTCTGCTCTGATTATCTTGGCAGACACCAGCCACTGCTCTGTCCTTTATCAGCACCAAGACTCTTACCTCATGTGTCCTTCCCAGTATACACTCAACATCTGCTTCTACGTGTTGCTTTTTACTAGATGGAAAACAGGATCAGAAATTGCTGAGGGTTCCGTGACATTCCATAGATAAAAGGGCCAGGTTTTACACACATCGTGACACTCCATGGCCTTTGGCCCTCTGGCTTGTTTGGCTGTCACAGGGCCCTTGATCCCTGGGCATTTTGCCAGTGTGGTTATTATACATGACTGGTCTGTTGAGCTAGGAAACATTCATCTAGGCTTCTGTCTCCTTGATGTGTCAGAGCAATTTCTCCATTGGCCTTGCCTCTGTGTCTTACATATTTCTCTCTGATATTTTGATCTATGAGGACTTGCCTTTGATTAAGGGTTCTGCTGCTTAACTGTTCGCTTTTACTTCCTCTATGAGAAGATTAGAGGTACCTCGGGTGACCCGACCTCTCCGGCATATTCAATCTGGGTGTCAAATATGTGAGCTTTCTTTGATAGATGACCTAATAAGCCTTTTCTATGTTTAATTTCCCTGGTTTTGTAAGACTGAATTATTTCTTCCTATCACCCTTCCTCCCATGTGACTTCCATATGTTGCCTAGGTTTTCATAATTAAATAGAATAGACTATTTAGAACTTCATCTTGAAAACATATGTTGTTTCACATCAAAAGACAAAAAAAGTGTAGTTTTATATATCAAAAACATAAATTACAAAGAAGAAATAAAGGAAAAGTAAAACCAGCCCAAAGAAAAACTTGCTTAAAACTTGGACTGAAAGATCGTGGGGGTACATTTCTAAACGTCAAAGACATCGGCATCAAATGGAATCTCAAAGTTAAAATCATCTGCTAGATAAGTGATCCATCTTCATATCCTTGGAAGGTGTGCACTCACAACTGATCTCATGGCATAACTCATTTAAAATGTGAGTTCTTATAGATATAATTTGCATGTCCTCATATGTTTTGAATGTTGTCATATTTTAGATAACCTCAGAACTGTAATATTACAATCCAGAATAAAACATAGGATACAAAGCAAAAGAAACCAGGAGACCATTACTTTGCTATCAATAAAAACCTGAATGAAATGTGATAAATTCTAACTTTCATCAGCACCCCATTTCTTTTTATAAATAGGGGAGCATACTAGGAATATTCCTTTCAGTTATATTCTTTCTCTTAGAGGCAAATTACAGAAATGGCTCAAGATGCCTCGGATCAGGATGGTGTGCCACTATAAAATCCAACCCAAAACAAACAAGATTTGATGTTCCATTAGAGATTTATGACCTCAGACATAACAATTCGGTAAAGTCATTCCAAAGATGGTGTCTCCTTTTTCTTCAGTTTAGGCACATTCCAAAGCTATTCTTCACTGTAATAGTGAAGTTGTAACATTTGACATCTTTATGTAGAGGACTTAATTTAACCAATATAGTTTTCATTGAATTCAAGCTGTTGATGTTATGGTAGCAATACATTTATCAGTTATAAGATGTTTTCTCAATCTCTGTTCTGTTTTTAGCAGCTGATCAGTATTCATTGGAACAAGCCCTTCCTTTGACAGGGTTGTCTTCTGGCTTGTGAGGGTATATGTTCTCACAGTCACATTAGGGTGCAGCGTGTGTTGATTTACAGATTTTTTTTCCCTGAAGGCATGTGTTCTGCTATGCTCCATTGCTCTGCATACAAAGGAAGACATTTCCATTGTAAACGCAAGCTCATTTCAATTGTGGAGAAAATGCAGATTTCTGCAAGGGGCAGGGCTAAATCTTCATGCTACATTGAGGCATGTGACTATTATTTATATCCAAGCATCTCCTGATGTAAAGTCGTTATACAAAAACTGATATTTACCAAATAAGGGGTCAACAAGTTGACTGTCAGGGCTACTCTCTAGAGAAAAAAAAAATTTCTTACTCATAGGAATGTTGGTTCCATAGAGTGGCTAAAAGAATTGCATTTGATGTTAGGTGGTCCTACAACTGACGCAAAGCGTTAATTCCTCTGGCTAGGAAGTCTTTATTATTCTTCATTTATGTGAGGGTAACTTTTTTTCTTCTAGAATATGAGAGGAAAATAATTATGCCAACTTGTGAGAACCCGATGGACTAATTCACGTCAAGTATTTTTATCTCAGGACTTGGAATAGAACAAGGTTTCTGTTAAATATATTTTGCATAAGTATTTTTGTATTTGTACAAATATACATATGTGTATATGTTTATGTATGTATTATGACTTACCTACTGCACAAGTACATGCTGTACTGCAATTGTATGGTACTCAAAATCTTTGATGGAAATGAGGCACACTTATAAAGTTAACTGAGGATATATACATAAAATTTTCACCAGTTTTTTTCTGACTAATTATGTATTTACAAAGCCACTATTCAGATCCATTTTCATTTCTTGCAACCACAACTACTAACCTTAGAGTTGGATGATCTAAAAACATGTTGAATGGTACCACAGAACCATCTGGTTTGTCCTGAAATCACCACAGACAATATGAACATTTGTTTTAGAGAATCAATTTGTGTGTCTCTTTCTCCATCCCATCAGCCCCAGTCAGGGTGTAGCTTCCCTAAGAAGCAGACTCAGAACAGGTGTTTTAGTTACGATTCTAATGCTGAGAAGAGATACCATGACCCATGCCTGAGAGACATCAAGAAATGCAACCTCTCATATATATATATATATATATATATATATATATATAATTTAATTTAATTGGGGACTTGCTTACAGATTCAGAAGTTTAGTCCATTACCATCATAGCAGGAAACAGAGAGGCATGAAGCTATAGCAGTAACCGAGAGTTTTGCATCCTGATCTGCAAGCAACAGGCAGAGAGAGAGAGAGAGAGAGAGAGACAGAAACAGAGACAGAGATGATAGAGATAGAGACAGAGAGACAGAGATGACAGAGACAGAGACAGATAGACGGAAAGAGGCAGAGATGACAGAGCCAGATAGACAGAGAGAAAGAGAGAGAGAGAGAGAGAGAGAGAGAGAGAGAGAGAGAGAGAGAGAGAAGCTGGTCCCAGTGACACATTCTTTCAATGAGGCCACACCTACTCCAAAAGGCCAAAATTACCCCAACAAGGCAGTGACACAACTCTCTTTTTTTAATTGGATATTTTTATTTATTTACATTTCAAATATTATCCCCTTTCCCAGTTTCCCCTCTGCAAACCCCCATCTCATCCCCCCTTACCCTGCTTCTATGAAGGTGCTCACCTACCCACCTCTTGCCTCACCCCCCCTTGAATTCTTCTACACTGGGGCATCAAGCCTTCATAGGACCAAGGGCCTCCCCTCCCATTGATGCCATGTAAGTCCCCTTCAGCTCCTCCAGTCCTTCCCCTAACTTCTCCATCTGGGTCCCTGTGCTCAGTCTGATGGTTGGTTGGCTGTAAGCATCTGCATCTGTGTAGGTCAGGATCTGGCTGAGCCTCTCAGGAGACAGCTATATCAGGCTCCTGTCAGCAAGCACTTTTTGGGATCTGCAATAGTGTCTAGGTTTGGCGTCTACATGTGGGCTGGATCCTCAGGTGGAGCAGTCTCTGGATGGCCTTTCCTTCCGTCTCTGTTCCACTCTTTGTCCCTGTATTTCCTCTAGACAGGAGCAATTCTGGGCCACACTTTTGGAGATGGCTGGGTGATCCCATCCCACAACCAGGGGGCATGGCTGACTTGTGTTTATGGTCTGGATAGATTCTCCCTCCCCTTTGTGGGTATTTCAGCTAGTCTCATCCTGGTGGGGTTCTGGGAGGCTCTTGCTTTCCTGGCATCTGGGACTTTCTGGTTGCTACCCCCAGTTCCCCTTCCCCCATTGCTACACACTGTTCAAGTTCCTGACCCTCTGAACATCTCCTTGCTTACCAGATTCATCCCTTTCCCTCCTTCTCTTCCTCCCAAGTCCCTCCCACCCTCTACTTCCCTTGATTATTTTGTTCCCCCTTCTATGTAGGACTGAAGCATTCACTCTTTGGTCTTCCTTCTCCTCTTGAGCGAGATCCATGGGTATGTGGTCCATGGGTTGTATCATAGGTATTCCATGCCCTTTGCCTAATTGTCCACTTATCAGTGAATACATTACATTGTAGCCACAGTCAGAAAACAAAACACAGTGAATTCCAGTATTCAGCTTGCTTTCTCCTTTTAATTCAGTCTGGCCGTTAAGTACCCTACATCAGTTATGATAAAATCACTCCCAGACATTTGTCTACAAAGCAGTTCTAGATTCTGTCAAGTTGACAGTCAATATAATCATCATATAGAGTAGCCTCATACATCACACCTGTGAGGAAGTTGATGTGTGCATGATAGGGCAGAGGAAGGATCGTGGGTGTGATTCAGAGAGGGGCAGGAGCCTGGTAGGGATTGGTCATCCCCTTGGAGAGATCTGGAGCTAGAGGTATCCTTTGAATGCTCAGTGAATAAAGAGGTGCTGGCAGATTCATTGACATAAACATTACGTGTTGCTGTGGTGGTTTTAAGATAGCTCTACCATCCAGCATGCCTCTCTAGGTCACTTCCTTTACTGTCAAGAGCCAGGTGTACAGAGAATAAAAATGAATTTGTACTATAGCAAGGAAAAATGTTAAAACTTCTATGCATACTGGAACAAGGTACCAGGAAGGAGAGGCTAGTACCATTTTCTGCCCATGTCACTAGATGCGGGGTATTCTCAATAAAAGGGACTTGATAAAAGAAACTTACAGGAATGACTGACAGGTGGGAACAAACTACCAAGGATGCAACTGGCTAGTCCCTTAGTCCAGAAGGAAGTTCTGTATCACAGCATGAAATCCATGAGCAATTAGTAGAGCCAGTTCACTGTTGAGAACTGTTATTTCATTTGGGTTTGGTTGTCTAATTGCTTTTTTCTGGTCTTTCTCCTTCCACCTTCCCCTTTCTTCCACTTTTTCCTTAACTACCTATTCTCTCCTTTTTCTTCAGCCTTATTGAAGTAAAGCTGGTGTACAATGAAGCACACATGTATTAAGTGTGGTTGGTTGTGTCTGTGATTATCCCTGCTAAACCATCACCAGCATCGATGTAATGTCTATGTCTAGCACTTAAAGCATTTCTTTGTCTCCTTTTAGGTCATCTCCGTCTTTGCAACTCATCATTCCCAATATCACTGCAATACTTTGTCCAATTAAGCTTGTACTCTTTAGAACTGTATTTAAATAGAACTGATGGCAATCTAATGAGGGCTAGAAATAAAAAAGATAGAAGATTCTTTGCTTTTCAAAGCATCTCTTTGTATGTGCAGAGAAAGGCTGGCCAGCCAAGAGGATAGAGAAGGTAAGCATTGGTATTAGAAAGCTAAAAATTTGAAATCCAACTGTCCCTCCCTATCTCTGTGATCTTAATCATATTATTTAGATTGACAGACCTCATTTTATTCATTTTATGGTTGAGAATAGTGATTTAACCAACTCAGAAGATGGCTGCAAAGATAACATTAAAGAATGAGAAGTCACTGGCAGTTACACTCACCCTGTCATAACTATTTAAAAAATATTGTATTAACAATGATGGTGTCAAAAGTTTAAGAGTCTATTTCTATTTCTGACAACTTTATCTATTGTGTCAAACAAAAGATTCCTCACTTGAGGAGGAAAAAGCTGTTATCGTGTGACCTGGACACAGGAAACTACCATACAGTCTACAAATGCAGAGTTTCTATCTTCCCAAGACCTTAAACTTCAAGATATGCTGTAGTGATTTGCCTTCCTAGATTCTACACCATTCAGCAGAGGGCCATGGTCTTAAAGCATATTCCCAGCATCTCATTCTTCCAGGTTTCTTTCGTTGTCTCCAGTTATGCTTCAAGAAGATCCTGGTTGACCCATACCTCTAGGTGCAGCCGATACTGGTGTTCCTCAGGGTGTGAGTTACGGTTGTCTCTTTTTGGTTGTGGGTTCAGATGTCAACTCTACCATGATGTCATCCACACAAAATCCCCAGACCTGCCTTCCCTTCTCAGCTATATACCTGTATGCCCACTCTGTCTCATGACTACATCGTAGACAAGGGCTGTTCATGTTAGACATCACAACTAAAGTGGATACTCTTTGCTCTTGTGCCTTTGTGTAGTTGCCAGTTAACCTCTACACAAACTGACCCAGCTGACGGCACAAGTTCCTTGCTACCTGCCCCCAGTGTTCTGGGTTCCTGAATGAAACACACACACACACACAGCCTTATATTTTAATATACTTGAAACAGCTCAATGGGTAGACCACTCCCAAACCTCCATGAGACTAACACCTCCCCTCTGATATTCCTGAGTTATTACTTACTAAAAATCTACATTCCATCTTTGTCACCCTAGACTCAGTGAGGGGGAGGGGCTGGAGCCACTCTTCCCTGGCTCTCATATGTTGGCTGCATTGTCCTGCATTACTCAGGCCTGACAGGTGACCCTAACCCTAACCCTAACCCTAACCCTAACCCTAACCCTAACCCTAACCCTAACCCTAACCCTACTGCACTACTCAGGCCTGGTTTTTACTCCTTTCCCAGCATGGTGGTTCTATATCTTTCTTCCTCCCCTCAGTTCCCTAGCCCAGGAATCCTGAAGTCCTGCCTCTGTCTCCATATCCAACCACTGGCAACCGTCAACTTTATTTTACCAATCAAAACCAACTGGGGGCAGGGTCCGTCAGCATCTTATGTGCAGACATATGAATAATTTGGGGGACTTAATTAGCATAATACAAGTGTTAGATCAAATCCACAGCATACCTATTCACTCAGTAGTTTCCATGTCAGTAAATGGATGTTGGCTTTGTATCATCTCCTAAACAGAGCATAATTGAGATCCCCTTACCAGACGATTCAAGTCCTTCATCTTGGACTCGTCATTCTGGTTCTGCTTGGATATTTTCTCCTTTCTGCTCATTTTCCCATCAGTACCTCTTCTAGTAGGCGCCCTTGTGATCTATGAGCTCAGCAAAAGTTCCAACTTTCCAGCGACAGTGTTTCTCACTTCCTGGCACTACTTATACACTCCATGGAGATTATTTGTGAGAAGCCAGAAAGAATTTTGAGTACAAATGTCATTATGTCGGTGCCCTGTTTAAATCTATATATTGACTCTCAGTACAATTATTAATTGTAAAGTGAATGTCAAGATCTTTCATCTGCCTCCAAAATAATCACTGATCATGCCTTCCTTCAGCCAGCTCTGCATTCTCAATCCAAACCCAACGCCTTACCACATTCCACGTGCCTGTCTCTTCAGATTCCTTGCTTTAATTCGAAGCCTGTATTTCAAGATCATTTACACGTCTGTCTCCCTTTCTTTCTTTCTTTCTTTCTTTCTTTCTTTCTTTCTTTCTTTCTTTCTTTCTTTCTTTCTTTCTTTCTTTCTTTCTCTCCTTCCTTCTTTCTTTTTATCTTCCTTCCTTTCTTCTTTCCTTCCTTCCTTCCTTTAACAAACATCAATCACCTCCGCAGTCCACCTTTATCTGAAGAAGGTAGGTAAAAAAAGTGCTTTCTTCAAATTTACTTCTGCCATACCATATTCCCATTTAGGTTTTCTATATTCTTCTTATGAGAAGCACTCTTCTGTTTTGAAAGGATGTCTTTATCTGGGTGCTATTTTTATGGTTTTCCCTTTGAAGCTACAAATATAGACTATATTCTGGGTCTATACTCAGCCTCTGGCCCAATATATGACACGTTCATTTTTAACTGACTGCTTAATTAAGCCGCCATAGTCTTCTGAACAGTGGCGTCTTTTTTCTAGTCTTTGTTCTTATAGGTATCCATCGTGTACCTTTGACAAGTCCCTTCACTTTTCTGGGGTGATTCTTCTTTTCTTTTTCTCACAGAGCCATTCATTTACTTAGCAAAATCTAAATGAATACCCATCAACTGCCTGGCTCTAGAGTTACTTGATGGAGCACCCAGGGTTGAACAGAGATTATTGGCATGTGAATTAATTCAATTCTGATAAAATAATAAATAACACTGAAACCTATATAAAGCATTCTGTTATAGAATGTTTAATTTGAAATAAACATATTGAGTGAGGTGCTATGTACTAGGTACTAGGTGTATGTACTAGGTACTTTTAAATTTATAAATTTGTATTTTATGTACTTCATTATATAAAGCATAATAATCTATTATTATACTTTCACATCAAAACCCCAAGACAATTCAAATCAATCCTATTTTACAGATGGGGAAATTGTGACTCAGCAGCATTTAGTAAATTACTCACGTTCAGAGAGCCAGCCTGTGCAGGCATCGGGCTTAATGCCCAAGCTCCACTCTGTAAAATCAGCCCTCTGCAAACAAAGCAAGGAACATAATTAGACACAAAAATGAAAATACTATTTAAAGTGAAATTAAAAGAAAGCAGTGCAGTACCATAGCTACACTAGAGTCAGTGTTCTGGAACAAACTGTCATGTGTAAGGTCCGTAACCTCCAAGAATTTCAAAGCCTTGTTCTAAATTACACTCCATTCTCTGTGAGGACACGAGAGTTAGATATACATTACAATTCATAAGGAGATCAGGCTGGGATGTCACAAAGAAACAATAAAAACGGACAAAACAAGTTGACTAAAAGAGAAAGTTAGAAAAAAGTGAAGGTTTTTCCCCTTCGTGTGTGTGTGTGTGTGTGTGTGTGTGTGTGTGTGTGTGTGTGTGTGCATGTGTTTTCAACTGGGATTTGGCTTCTAAAAGCTGAAAGTCAATCAATTAATCATTCTTCTGGCCAAAATTAAACTTTAGTCAACTTCATTACTTTTATATTCACAAGGCCTTTCAAGATAAATCTCACCTGAAATGCTCTGTTATATGCATTGAGATGTCCAAGATCAAATATAAGGAAGTTTTTACTTGAACAAAATTGGAACCCCTGTCCTGCTATTTGTACATTTTTTAAAAGATTTATTTATTTATTTATTTATTTATTTATTTATTTATTTAAGTACACTGTCACTGTCTTCAGACACACCAGAAGAGGGCATCAGATCCCATTACAAATGGTTGTGAGTTATCATGTGATTGCTCAGGACCTCTGGAAGAGCAGTCATTTCTCTTCACCACTGAGCCATCTCTCCAGCCCCATACACCTTCTTTTTCAGCTGTGCATATCTCCAGTAACATCATTTCCCTTTCCTTTAAAACAGAGATTAAGAATCTGGGCTAGAATGGTACCATGTATAAATTGTTTAAAAATAGATTTAAAAGTCTAACAGAGTTCTGTGCTGGGTTGGCTCCCTGTCTACTCAAGTACTAAGACTGCATTCCGAGGATATGCCTTTTGGATTGGCATTTTAAGAAACGGTTAATAGCAGAGCAAACACCTAGATCAGAGGTACCTCACCAAAGGCAACTTTGTCCTCCATGAGATACTTGCCAAGAATTAGGAGACATTTGTTTTAATTGGCACAGATGGGAAGATATTATTAGATAAAAAGCCAGAAATTTTTGTCTGAGAGCATCCTAAAATTCACAAGTCAGCCACACTTCAAATCACAGAAGTACCCAGCCCCATAGGTCAATGGCACTACCTATCATGATGTCTTTTCAAGATTTTACACGTTAAAAAAAATATAGATTCAGTCTTGCTTCTTGTAAACAGTTTCCAGGTGTCCATCAGAGTCCCATTGTGTAGATGTCTGCCATAGTTTTGGTGTTACTTACCCAGACCCTCTTATACTATGGGGTGAGTATCACCTGAAGAAGGACTGAGGCTGTTCTCTGACACTGACACACATCTACATACATTTTATTAACCCCTGCTACACTTCTAATCAGCATATACACACAAGCAAAAGCATAAGATAAATAAGTCTCTCCATTTTAAAATGAAGTCAAAATTAGCTTACAACCAGGATTTAAATGTGGCTTTGGCCATGGGTACCATTTCACGTTATTTCATTTATTGAACCCAAAATGCCCTGCACCTGATCTTTTCAGTATAAAAAAAGCTATGTGTTTGTCTATTGTAGCTATAACTGAGAGGAAAACATAGAGGAGGAGGGCATGCTTGTCAGTGGGCTTCCCACACACGTCTTGGTAATTAATTTTAAAACATGCCAAGTGTGCAAGACATCACTTACCCGGTGACACTCCATCAACAAAGAATCCCACAACAATGCAGATGAATGCTGACAAATAATAGCAACTGTACCGCAGGGTTTGGTTTACCCATCAAAAGCAGAAAGGCCTTGAAGGCTGTTTATTGCCCCATGAATCTTCAGCTATAACCTCCATTAGGTTGGTATGAGACTTCCTTGCTTTAAAAGAAAAATGCTCTGAGGTCCAAGAGAAGTTATTACTGAGTCTTCTCAGAGACTAAAACAAAATCCCCAAAATAATATTTGAAGGAATTTTTAAAAATTAATTTTTGGAAAGGATTTGGTAACTGTGTCTGCAATTTGCAAAATAAAAATATTCAACTTTTCAAGAGGCTAAAAATAACAGGACTGTGTTTTTACTCAGTTTAAAAGGTACCATAAGTAGTTTCTTTCTGAATTTATACTTTAGATGAGAATTAATACATTTCCAATTCCCTCCTATTAACATCATCATCACCTGAATATAGTCAGCCAAAAAAAAAATGTACTGTCTAAAACAGGCTTTCCACCTAAGACTGGTTAAAAAAAATCAATGTGCAGTTCCCATCAGTCTAGCAAATTACTTACAGTAACCACAGTGCAATTTTCCATTAACCCTTCTCTTCCTCCATCCAAGGAGAGACAGGCAATTAGCTGCCAATCACTCTGTGTCTCGCTCTGTGAAGGGCCAGGCTAGGCAGTGGGCTCTGCTCTCAGTTAGAAGTAAGAGGAGACATATTGGGCTTGCCTTCATGCCAGGCAATGAGGTAATAGATTGGCTGACCTTTGAGTCCTTGCTTGTGCTGGGAGATTTGTTGTCACCTTAAAGAAATCAGGGACATTGGACCATGGGGTTAAGAAGATGAATTTGCAGTTTATGGTTAAGTGTATTTTGAAAAATCCTACTAAAGACAGCATATCTAGTTATAAGAAGATTATTGACCTTCCCCTCGTATTAAGGGTGGACAAGGCAACCCTGTAGGAGGCCTAACCTTTTTTTTTTTTTTTTTTTTTTTTTGTAAAGGAAACAGAGAAGGAATGGATGGAGCCAAAGAAAATGGGGGGGGGGTAGAAGAGGCGAGGAACACAGGGAGAGACAGAAACCTATGGGTGGGCAAGATGTAATAGAGAGACTAAATTAATTTTAAAAATCCTAAAGACCCTTAACTACTCTTGGTTATGGTGAACTGATAACTTGAAATGGTCAGCATAGGACGTAGTGGCACCAAACCTCAACCCTATCCCTACAGCTAGTTTTGTCCCTTAGGGACAAAGCCACTGGAATTAATTTCCAGTGAAAGAAGGAAGGCACATTGAAAGAAGGGGGATGGAGAGGCAGACATTGAGAGTGTCGACGCTGAGCCAAATATGACCCATATACATGATTTGTTTGGCTCCACTAGTATGGAAAACATGGGTAAAATGGGTAGACTTCATAAAACTTGTGAATTTTCAGTTATTCAAAATTTAAAATAGAAGCAGAGGCACCAGTTGACCCATATTCTAACTGTACTTTTGCAGAGCAAAAAAATGGATTAAAATGGTCTGTTTCAGGAGGAAAAAAAAAATCAAACTGTGCAACCCAACTAATTTCAATGGTCCCTTAGAGCGGTTCTCCTCACACAATTGCATTATCCTGACAATCAACGCATTTGAGTTTGTGACCTCTGGAGTAATTGAATAAGGAGGACAGGACCCTCTGGGAATGTAAAGCAGACAGAAGTATGTGGTCAAATTTAAGGTGAATTTCAAATACATTCTAAGGAATAATAATTAAAATGCCAATATTTCCCAGTGACTCACTTGTATAAAACAGCAGAGCCTTATCATTTTTATTCCCCTATACCAGACGGCATTCTTTAAGATGGGATTACGGAATCAGTGACTTAGCTGACAGTTTAGCTGACAGTGACACATAAAGTAGCATCTGCCACTCACCATTAAACCACCTCAGCTTCCTCTCTCATCATATATTGACTTTTGTAACTGAGAAACTCAGGGTGTCTGACCTCAGGCAAGGCTGCATTCAGGAAATCAAATAACTCCGTCTTCCTCCCTTCTCCACCCGCTTCCTCTCCTCTCCTATTTCCCTTCTACTTTCTCAGCTTTGCTCACTGTTGACTTAATTCCCCAGCCAATTCTCTGCATATGACAACAAAGACAGCCACTAACAGAAAATCTAGTATTATATTATACCTTGGGAGACGGTCCAAGAAGGAAAGAGAACTTTCCTCTTAGCAACCAGGGCTATTCCAGTAAGGAACTTATATATTTGCACTGTCTGGGTCACATCTACACAACATTAATTTAGCAAACATTTATTTAGTGCCAGAATAGAGTCACACTCCCGTTAGGAACCTGAAAACATCAGAAAAGCTTCATAGTCGCAGAGCTTGCTGTGTGGCACGTTGTGTGAAGGAAATAGAAAAGAAAAAGTAATCACAATAAGTAAGAAAGTGATATTTTTCTTGAGAGCTGAAAAATACTGCAGGGGAATTCTTTTTTAATCATCAGAAGCTTCCCCAGAGGAGAAAGAGGAGTTCCCAAAATATGAACGAGAAGTTGTCTTGAAGTGAAGATAGGAAAGCCAAATGGACAAAAGCAAAAGAGGTGCTAATCTTGAGTGGGGCTTGACTGCACAAATATCGTTTCTCGTCGACCCCTTATGTTCTCTTTTATTGTGGAAGAGGGGGAAGACAGACTGAGCTTAAGAGCGACCTGAGAGGCACAGGAGACGCACATGTGCCTCCTTCCTTCCTTCCTTCCTCCACATTCTCAGCAATGCAGAGCTACTCGGAACTCCTAAAGATGCCTTTCTGGCTATTTCCTGTGTCTTGACCTCCCTTCTTTCTTCTGTTCGACTTAATGACTCAATCACTTGATTTTGCTCAAAGTCCCCTGAATTACCATTAGGCTCCACTTGCATGGGATCACAAAGAACCAATGCTTTATCACTCAGGTGAAATTTTATGTTTTTCACTGTCTTCCTAGTTCATTGTAGAAGAGCACTGTGTTCCTAGTTCTTTTATCATTATTATTATTAATTATTATTATTATTATATTCTTTGTTTACATTCCAAATGATTTCCCCTTTCCTGTTCCCCCTCCCCATAAGTCCCATAAGCCCTCTTCCCTCTGCCCATTCCCCAATCACCCCCCCTCCCATTTCTCTGTCCTGGCAATCCCCTACAATGCTGCCTCAAGCCTTTCCAGGACCAGGGCCCTCTCCTTCCTTCTTCTTGGGGATCATTTGATATGTTAATTGTGTCTTGGGTATTCAGAGCTTCTGGGCTTCTTAGCTCTTTGTAGAGGAAGAAGTTCGGTCTGTGATATTCATGTAGCGTTTGATAAATCTTTTGAGCAGCAGCTGTCAAAGCTCACCCAGCCCCCTCTGGTCACTCTCTACTTCATGGTGGTAGTGTGCTCATGAGCCCCCTTCTTCTAAGCCCCCAGTAATGGTGACCATTCACAGAACCTCCAACTCAACAACCTTAGTCCCTCATGCAAGAACTAACAGAAATAGGTTTGGTGAACGTATTAGGTTCTTTTCTGGTTTTGTGACAAAACACTATGGTCAAAGCAACTTATAGACAGAAGAGTGTGTTGGACACTGATCATTCCAGAGGAAAAAAGAGTTCATCACCATCATGTCAGAGAAGAGTAACAGCAGGCAGGTATAAAGGGAGGAATACTTGAGAACTTGAGAACCAGCATCTCAGAACCCCAAGCAAGAAACAAGAGCAAACTGAGAATAGTGCTTGGGTATGAAACCTAAAAGCCTACCTCCAATGGGCATATTTCTTCCAGCAAGGCTATACACCTCTTAAAATTCCCCAAATTGTGGCACCAACTGGTAACCACATGCCAGAGCCTTGTGGGTAGGGGGTGGTGGTATTCTTATTCAATCCATCGAAGGGAGGATGTGAGGTTCAGTTAGTTCATATTCAGTCTACCACAGGGAGGATGTGAGAAGCAGTCAGTTAGGGGATGCTGAGAGCATTACCTTTCTCAGATCTGCAGCTTATTAATAAGACATAGAGCTTTTAGGTGTTGCATAGCTCTTAATCAGCCGTAGATAAACATGTGCTTTCACAGAATCATTAAAAACGAGATAATCTATGTAAAGCTCTTAGGATGGTATTTAACACATAGCAAATGTTTGCTATTGTTATCTCGGTCACATGAGAGGGAGCAATCCCTTGAGTGTAATGCAGTAGCAGCCAGCAAAGCGTCTGTGACACCGGATTTGCATCATGCCAGTGGTTCAGAGTTACAGAGGATGCCCATATGCCTAATTCCATTCTATTGCTGCAGTCTATGAAATAATGTGATTTTTGCTCTCATTTTGAAACTGAGGAAGCTAAAACTCACTTTTCTGGGTATTAATCTATATTTTTAGCTCATAACCCTCATTATTTTATTATTTTCTAATTTTTTTTCTTGGATCTAAATATTCTCATTTTGGAGTAATGGGACACCTGGTTTGGCTAAAGAATGTTGATTATATGATCACCAACTGGTGTTCGCACTACCAGTGGGCTGAGGTTAGACCCAGGGATAACACGTTAGACCATAACATAGCATATTCCTTTTCTGAGAGTGGATTTGAATCAACTCAACTTGAACTAACTCAATACACACTGATCATTTGTTGGAGACTAGCTGGGGAATTATATACAGAAGAAAAGCTACCCTGTAATTCAATGCATCTCCCAGGAAAAGTGACAGTGAGAAATCTCTGTAGAAACAAAGCTGAGGCCATACATACAGCCCACCCCAACATTTCCAAATTTGCCAACCGCATGGAATTGTTATCTTTAAAACCTGAGGTGGTGTCTGGCATAATTGTCTATGAAGTGGAAGGATACCAAGAATCAAATGGGATGTGGAAATCAGAGACATATTCAGACCTAAGTCTTTGCCTGAAGCCACTTTCACTAAGCCTCACATCTCTGTGTGAACATGGAATCCTATGCCACATGCAGAAGGACCTACAGTTCCTTCAAGTTCCAGTTGACTGAGTGAAGACCTGCAAAGAGAGCAGTTCCTAATACTTGGCACTTTTCCTTATCGTCTAAGCAAAAGTCTTTGCAGATATGACTAAAGATTTCTACACGAGCCAATTATTCCAGACCCGCAGGTGGTACTACTGCTACCCACATGTGTCATCATAGGAGAAGTAAAGGCTTTATATGTGGGTAGTGATGACAAAAATTATGGTGATGTAGCCACAAGCAAAGACACACTGCCAGATCTAAAATTTTGAATATCAGATATTGCCCCCATCACCTTCTGGAGGGCATACATAGTACCTTGGTTTTAGCCCAGTGACACCCGTGTTGAGATTCTGGTTTCCATATCTCTATGGGGTAAATTTCTGTTGTATTACTCCCCATAGTCATGGTCATTTGGTATAGCAACCAGAGAAAACTGTATACTTGTTCCTTTACTTTGTTTGTCCTTTCTGCCCATTGCCCCTTGCTCAACTGAGCTGGTAATGGGTTGTCTGTCTAAACTTAGAGCAATGCCCTTCTCTGCCTTCAACCTGCGGGAAGGTCAGATCTGAAACCTGTTATCTCTGTTCTTTTTGACAACATGTATTCATATGCTCATCACACACCGATGCAGGTGCTACCTCCTACGATGGCCAGCTTCTCATTTTTCTTTTACTTGACAGTTTCCTATCAAGTCCCTTATATCAGAAAAAGCAATAATTTAAAGATATGGAAATGGGAAGTCTTCAGGATGTAGGTAAAGAAAGCAAACTTAACATTACTTAAACAGTGCAAAAAATATGTACTTAATACATATTTATAAGTGCTATTACGTGCCAGCAGGGGAAACCTGACAGGTAAATTTATACAGTATTACAGTTCTCCAGAGCAACAGAACTAGAGACAGACAGACATTACGTCTGTGTGTGTGTGTGTGTGTGTGTGTGTGTGTGTGTGTGTGTGTGTGTGTGTGTACAGGTTGACAGATAAAATAAATTGGTTCATGCAGTTCCAGCTATACAATTCCTGGGTGTATACCCACAAGATACTCCAACATGTAATATGGGCACATGTTTCACTGTGTTCATAGCAGCCTTATTTATAATAGTCAGAAGCTGGAAAGAACCCAGATGTCCTTCAACAGAGGAATGGATACAGAAAATGTATATTTATATAATGAAGTACTATTCAGCTATTAAGAATGATGAATTCATGAAATTCTTAGGCAAATGGATGGAACTAGAAAATACTATCCTGAGGGAGGTAACCCAGTCACAAAAGAACACACATAGTATGCATTCACTGATAAGTGGATATTAGCCCAAAAGCTCTGAATACCCAAGATACAATTCACAGACCATCCGAAGCTCAAGAAGAAGGAAGACCTAAGTGTGGGTGCTTTGATTCTTCTGAGAAGGGGAACAAAATACTCACGGGAGCAAATATGGAGACAAAGTGTAGAGCAGAGACTGAAACAAAGGCCAGCCAGAGACTGCCCCACCTGGAAATTCATCCAATGTACAGTCACCAAACTCAGACACCATTGTGGATGCCAAGAAATGCATGCTGAAAGGAGCCTGATATGGCTGTCTCCAGAGGGACCCTGCCAGACCCTTAAAAATACAGAGGCAGATGCTCACAGCCAACCATTGGACTGAGCAGACAGTCCCCAGTGGAGGAGTTAAAGGACTGAAAAAGCTGAAGGTATTTGCATCCTCATAGGAAGAACAACAATATCAACCAAACAGACCCCCCCAGAGCTCCCAGCCATCAACCAAGGGGTACACTTGGCTCCAGTTGCATATGTAGCAGAGGATTGCTTTGTTGGGCATCAGTAGGAGGAGAGGTCCTATGAAGGCTCAATAGATGCCCCAGTATAGGGACATCGAGACAGGGTAGGTGAGGGGGGGGATGGGTAGAGGAACACCCTCGTAGAAGTAGGGGGAGGGAGGTTGGGATAGAGGCTATCCAGGAGGGAGGGAAACTGGGAAAGGGGATAACATTTGAAATGTAAAGAATATACCCAATTAAAAAAAAAAGAAATTGACAAATTCAAAATCTGTAAAACTAATGTCCTCATTTGAGCCAGAGGCAAGAGCTGCTATGCATTATAGGAAGCAATCTGCCTTATCTATTTTCTCATTTGATGCATCAACCTCTGAGCCTATGTGTAGAGGCTGTGTTGTGGGGGTAAAAAACAGGGGAGCATTTCATGGTCAGTGTTTCTCTCCATTTTGACCAGTTGTTGCTTTCTGTAATAGTCTCTGTCTGCTGCAAAAGGAAATGTCTTTGATAAGCTACACTTCTCTCTGGGCATAAGGATATGTGTGAAGAATAGAGTGAAAAATTATACTGGTTTAGGAAAGTGTCACTAGTAGGTGTTCCTCTCTAATCAATGATCTAAGGCTCAGGGAACATCATAGAAGAAGCAGTGGAAAGAATATAAGAGGCAAAAGACCAGAACATCTGCTACAAGATTGTCTCATCTGTGTAGGACAAGAGAAATGCATCTTGACCTCTCAACAAGGCACTTGGCTTGAATAAAACACAAGTTATGCCAGTTGGCATGCCATTCTGACTGGTGGAATTCTAGAAGGCCCCACCTTAGATGAAGAGATACTATTAATTAACGATTTCAGAGAGAGGAAGATTCAGTCTTCCCCAGGGATGAGCCCCAGTACTAAGTGGTCAGTTCTAAAACACACACACAGAGGGGTACACTGAAGTAGACTCAGCATGGTACACTTATATATTTGTAATAATTTTAAAAGGCTGTAGATTTGAGAGGGAATTGGTAGGTGGGAGTGGTACACAGAAAGTGCTGGGGAGAATGGAAGATATGATTTAAATACAGTACTCATATATGGAATTTTAACATAAATATCGATACCATCTGGAAACATTCAGAATACTACGTAACTAAATATCAGGATACTGTATAGTCTAGTGAAGTTGGCTTTTGAAGTTAACCATCATGCCTTTGTTTATAGAATCGGCATGCTAGATAGCCACACCCAATATCGCCTTTTCGGACAGACTGAAGTTTCTGTGGCAGCATCATTCAAATTTTTCAAGGTTGCTATCAAAACACTACCTCACCGGGCGGAGGTGGCGCACTCCTTTGATCCCAGCACTTGGGAGGCAGAGGCAGGCGGATTTCTGAGTTCGAGGCCAGCCTGCTCTACAGAGTGAGTTCCAGGACAGCCAGGGCTATACAGAGAAATCCTGTCTCAAAAAATAACAACAAAAAGAAAGAAAAAAACAAGCAACAACAACAAAAAACTACCACCTCTAAGTTTTTGCTGTGTGGTCATCTTCAATGAGAATTCCCTGGGCCAAGTCAAAAGGTCCTGTGAAAATTTTCAACATTGGTAGTACCTGGTCTGGATAATCAGTACAGCATTGAATCACAGAGGTAAACCTGTATTTCTAGTTTTATCTCCCAGTGAGATCTACCAAATCTCACCTTATACCTGATGACTCAGTAATTGGGGGGCTTAAAGGGACTACTGAAGAATGAGGGAATGAGAATATTAAGGGGAAGGAAGGATATTTTAATCACCTTATTTTAGTTCTAACTGTTCCATTACTTCTGCAGACCCCAGCTGTTTGCTGGAGATAGACTAGCAGGACCAGACCGTGATTTCCTGCCTCCAGTACATCCTTTCCTACAGCAATGACTCAGTTTCCTGATCCTAAAAGGGGTCGCCAGCCATTGTGTATAAGTCTGGAAACCTGAGTGGTAATTGAGGCCCTCCTTTCCTCCTTGGTCCTTCTAGTAATTATTAAGCCATAAAAATAGATCCAGGATCCTTACCACTCATGCTTCTGCACCTGGCTCTAGGGCACCGTCACTTCCTGTTTTGACTGTTCTGCATGTCCCTGTTCTCACAAGAACCAGAAATAATCCAGTGAAGACCTGGCATCATGCCTAAGTCACCTCTGCTCAAAACTGTTCACATGTCACATACGGTCCATCTCCAGTCTTTTGCATGCCTGCCAGGCCCTCTGGAAGCCCGTCCCAGCTGAACATGCTACCATTGTCTTATCTTCTCCTAGATACTGCAGTGATGTTTGCCATTCCTCTGTCCTCCTTGATACTTTTATTCCCTTGTTTGGCTCCCAAGTTCTAGTGTCAGCTCCACAGACAGACCCAGGACTCAAGGTTACTGTTCCTCAGCTCTTCATTGTGACCTCCAAATAGAAATTGCAAAAGGAATGTAAATATAGCACTTTCTATTTGAGTTGCTGTAAAAATAATAGTCTCATTCATTCCTTTTGAATGTATTTTGTTCGCATACATGTATTTTGACTATGTACAACCTTCTTCCCCTAGCTTCGACAGACCCACCCCATCCACTTACCCATCATACTTCATGTCTTTCTCATTTTTAACCCACTGAATTAAATTTATGTTTCCCAAATACTATTGGGTGTGGAGGGTCATCCTTTGGAGTATGGTTTACCTACCAGGCCGTGGTTGCACCCTTAAATAAAATTGACTCTCCCTTTCCCAGAAGTCATCCATTGTCAATATCTTCTCAGCTGGGAATGAGACGTTGTGTCCACCTCCCACCTCCATGGTTTTGTTTGTTTTCTTGTTTGTTTATTTATTTGTTCTTTTCAGGCTTGGGCCTGTGCAAGTTTATTTGCAATTTTACTAAGATGTCAATTTCATTCACAAAGATAACTGATGCTGTAACAAATTTTTGAGGCTTAAAATTATTCACATTTATCATGTTACATTTGTGAAATTCAAACTGGGTGTCTGGGGACTCAAGGTGAGATGTCAGTGGAATGACTTTTGGAATGTGTTGAAGAAAAGCCATTTCTCAGCCTCTAGTGGCCACTTCATTCTGACTTCTGCTTGCATTACTACACCATCTCTCTCTCTCTCTCTCTCTCTCTCTCTCTCTCTCTCTCTCTCTCTCTCTCTCTCTCTCTCTCTCTCTCTCTCTCTCCTTCTCTGTACCACTGTAGTGAGATTTGAGGGGCTGCCTGGGTGATATATGCTAGTCTCTCATCTTGGTGTCCTTATACTTCACAGACCTTTGCAAAGCCTCTTTGGACACACAAGGTAACAAATGAGACTATACAGCTCCCAGGGTTGTTGCTCTGTTTTGCTGCAGAAGGCAATGGAAGGGGCCTGAGCCTGCTTTTGTTCTCTTGTTCCTTTTTCATGGTGACTATGATCATCTTGTGGTACTAAGCCTAATCTGTGCTTATGAGGCTCATTCCTTTAGATGTAAATGTTACAGAAGCTATAGACCACTGTCAACACACACACACACACACACACACACACACACACACACAGAGAGAGAGAGAGAGAGAGAGAGAGAGAGAGAGAGAGAGAGAGAGAGAAGTGTTTCTTCCCAGACAATGGTCCAGGGTCATGTCATCAATATTTCTATCCAGTATTTCTGCCTATCGTAGCCACCTCACTTCTGGCCAGAACATTGGAGAGAATCATAGCACATCACAGTATATGCCAGGTTCTTTTCTGGGTAGGAAGGATCATGTAATTTCTTCTGGCTAATAAATGCCTGTAGGCCAGGAGTTCCATTGGCAAGGTGAGATACACAGCACTTTTCTCTACTTTCAAACTGATTATCTAGATTACCAAGCTCAAGGAAGGTAAACTTGGAGTCTACATGCAGAATAAAGCCGAGCAGTGTAGACGACCAAATTTTTCTGTATTTGAGAGTGTAAGGCAGGAGTATTTTAAGTTTGAGGCAAGCATGGGCTATTTGGTAATACTGTGTCTCAAAAACAAAAACAAAACAAAACAAAGAATGTTCCGGACAACCCAGTAAGCTTTGCTGTATGATTTTAAGCCACCAGAGCAGCACGGAGCCTAGCTTTCCTTGACTGGTGTTGTGTGCAAGGGTTAAAAGGAAGGAAAGATGAAGACTGACTAGCACTGCCTCTCCTAGCTGCTCACCTGGGTCTATTCACAGGCTACCCAATCATCAGCTACATTCTCGGGATTTCTTGTTCCTTGGATGGAAGTGCCCATTAACTTTGCCTTCTAGTTGTTCAGTTTCTTTGCTAAAGTGATAGAACATTTCATTTCTTTTTCCATAAAGAAGCAAAGTTACCGCTTGTTAGGGAGCAATTGTAATGTGGATTAAAGTGTGGCTGTTAAGAAAGAAAGAGTAGTGCTTAGGAAAAGAACAGCACACACCCAAGACATGGGTGTGGACATCTAAACAGTTTCCAAAGTCTACTTAAATTGGATTCACTGACTTTTTTCATTGACAACAGGCAGCCGCTTCTGTCTCTTCTTCATGATAGAAATGATGACAGATCTGCAGGTGTGACAGCCGGGGACAGGGAAAAGAGAGTAAATGGTGCTGTAGGTGTTTAAGAGGATCACACTCCCTTGTAATAAACATTGGGAATGAAGCATACTTATTTCATAGTAAATGCACAGGAGGGCATAATTTGGGGATTGCATAGAAATCAAGGTAGAAGAAAAACAAAGCTATCTGGGGGGGGGGGGGGACTGAAAGGGCGCCATGCTAAGTTGCCAAGACCTAGATAAGTGGGTTCATAGGCACCAGGGCTCCAGGTTTGCTCTCCTGAATCACACCCCTCTCTCGTCTCCTCTCATCCTATTCTTGTGGGCCTTGTGTCTCAGCAAATGTTGGGGCAAGCAGAGATTTCCACAGCTGGATCCAGAGAACTATATGCTTGCAGATTAAAACTACCTTAAGTGTGCATTTCACAAAAAAACCACAGAATTTCTGCTGGAGTTCCTATAAGCACAGTGAGAGTCTCTAGTTCTGCAGCTGGGGTGTCAATAAAGGGCTCCACTGGCCAGATGAAGAACTCATCACCCAGTGAAGAGCATTGTTTCCATGGAAACCTGAATTGGTGACCCAAATATGCAAGTTAAAGTTTGCTAGTTTACCTACCTCACTGTGTGGATCTCCTGAGGATTGCCACTATTACATAAAAGTAGGAGCTCTTTTTTGCATAGGTGAGTTTTCTCCATGGAGCTCATCAGTTCTGTCAGCAGAGACCATAGGTGTCCCCCTGTTCTAAATCTGCTGCACTTAGTTACAGACTTTTTTTTTCTTGCGGGGGAGGGGACTAGCCAAAACTAAGATAGAAGTCCTTCTCCAGGATGTTGCTCACGTGTGTCTTTCTCCATTCCTTAAACCCCTGCAGGGCGAGCCCTGCTGAGACTCACAGACAAGAAGCTGGAACGCATGGGGATCGCCCAGGAGAACCAGCGACAACACATCCTGCAGCAGGTGCTCCAACTGAAGGTTCGGGAAGAAGTCAGAAACCTGCAGTTACTCACACAAGGTACCCTGCTGCTGCCCGGTGGGTGGGAAAACAGAAAATGTTATCATTGTGACCGAGGGGAGCCAGGAAAAGTTTGTTGTTGTTTCCTAACAGAGTTTGCTTCATTAAAAGAAAAGAAAATGTAGGTAGCCTCAAAGACTACTTCTCTCTAAAACTTTTCTTTTTTATTGCTCACCAGAGAGAAAGATGTATAAATAAGTAATGGATATACAAATAGAAGTACTACAGCTCACTTCAAGGTTATCACATACATCTACAGAGACTGCCTACTGTACAACCCCAGAAAGTACCAATCGCACTGGTCAGGGTCCAATTGTTCCTCCCAGAGTTATGTGGTGTGCAGGCTGCACAACTGACTGGTATAGTCCTGGCTGCCCTCAGCTTGCCAGCAATTCTGAGTGTGTGTGTGTGTGTGGGGGGGGTGGTCTTAGAATTCAAGTAATTCTAAACTTAATATTCCCGGTGATGGAGACGTGGTTTTAATACATTTTCTTTTACTTTGTTTTTCATTCGCCAATGGAGGGGAACTGTTCTAAATGTACCTCTACCGTGTTTTTTTTTTAAGTTCTTTTTTTTTTAATATTTTTATTTTCTATATTCTTTGTTTACATTCCAAATGATTTCCCCTTTCCTGGATCCCCCCTCCCCATATGTCCCATAAACCTTCTTTTCTCCATCCCTTCTCCAATCACCTCCCTCCTTTTTCTCTGTCCTTATATTCCCTTCCAATGCTAGATCAATCCTTTCCAGGATCAGGACCCATTCCATACTTCTTCATGGGAGTCATTTGTTATGCAATTTGTGCCTTGGGTATTCAGGGCTTCTGGGCTAATTAATATCCACTTATCAGAGATTGCATTCCATGTATATTCTTTTGTGATTGGGTTACCTCGCTTAGGATGATATTTTCCAGATCCAACCATTTGCCTAAAAATTTTGTGAATTCATTGTTTCTAATTGCTGAGTAGTATTCCATTGTGTAAATATACCACATTTTCTGTATCCATTCCTCCTTTGAGGGGCATCTGGGTTCTTTCCAGCTTCTGGCTATTATAAATAAGGCTGCTATGAACATAATGGAGCATGTGTCTTTATTGCCTGCCGGGGAATCCTTTGGGTATATGCCCAGGAGAGGTATAGTGGGGTCCTCTGGAAGTCTCATGTCCAGTTTTCTGAGGAACCTCCAGACTGATTTCCACAGTGGTTGTACCATCTTGCAGCCCCACCAGCAGTGGAGGAGTGTTCCTCTTTCTCCACATCCTCGCCAACACCTGCTATCTCCTGAGTTTTTTACCTTAGCCATTCTGACTCTCTACCGTGTTTATGATACATTGAAAACTCATTTAGCTTCTTGAGAATAGAATGATTTAAAATAGGCTAGAGATTTTAAATTTGGGCTATTAAAGCTGTTTAACTCGTGAATAGGGTGATGAGAGAAACTTTGAAGGGTCAAAAATATCTAAAATTAGAAGAAAAATCAAAGTCTCACTATATGCCACTTATTTATACTATAATTTGATAGATATAAATTTCCATCGACTGTACTTTTTCTTCTTTTGTTGCCCATCATGCATCGTTTTAAATGAAAGGATGATAAAATAAGTGGGTTCTAGAGCATTGGGTGATTTTCAATAAGCAGAATATGGTAATGGTAAGCATATGGTTGTTGGAGACATGTGGGTCAGCCAAGATTCATGTTATTTTTTTAGACTAACCCAGTAATAGTCTAGAGCAGTGGTTCTCAACCTGAGAGTCTCAAGACTCTTTGTGGGGGGGGGGGTCACATATTGGATGTCCTGCATATCAGAATACATTATAGTCCATCAGAGTAGTAGTTATAAAGTAGTAACAAAATAATTTTATGGTTGGAGGTCATCATAACATGAGGAGCTGTACAAAAGAGTCCCAGCAGTAGGAAAGTTGAGAACCTCTTACCGAGAAGAAATGATGTAGAACCTGAAAGATGAGCATTGTGGAAGGATAAATATATACAGAGAATGACATAAAAATGGTATCAGCTGTTTGATATGCGTCTTTAAAGTTTGCCCCTAGAGACTCCTTACAGTGAGTTCAGAAGAATATGTGTATATTATTTTTTTAGACTAACCCAGTAATAGTCTAGAGCAGTGGTTCTCAACCGAAGAGTCTCAAGACTCTTTGGGGGGGGGGAGGGTCACATATTGGATGTCCTGCATATCAGAATACATATGTATATGTGTATACTAAGTAATTAAAATCTGAATGTGACATGCTGATACACCTTTAAGTTTCCTTTAAAAATAGAGATAATACAGTTTAAGACAAGAAGTGCTATCACACTGCCGCTTCTAAAATGGAATAAAAATGAAGCAAATAATTCCTCTTAAGCTCCACAAAATCTAGGCATGAAAAGAACTTTTTCAAAGAATGCATAATATTGGAGAAGATGCGAGACTTGGAGACAAAACCATATGGAAAAGTTGACTACAGAACAGTTCAATTTTTCAATACAGTTTTTAGATATTTTTACATATATAATATGTGAATAAAGGTGAGAAGATGATTATGCCTTGTTTTCATAATGATTACTGCTAGGAAATATGCTTGTTGGTGACCTTAACTATATTCATTGTACTCTTTCATATTATCTAAATCTAAGTCATGTGGTTGTTTTAAATGTGGCATATTAACCCTCTACCACTGCATACTTCTTTCTGTGTGTGTTCTGGGAAGGTCCTAAATTCAACTTTTCTGATTTTGTTGTTGGCATTTTCTACCCCTTTGAAACTGTACGTTCTTTATTCTTTTATGCCATCGCCTTCAGAAGGCAATGTTCTCTCTAGCTCATGGGTGTTTTTCTCTGAATTTTCATTGCCTTTCTTATTGCGTGTCCCTTACATGTTACTGTTCAAAATCACTTTATATGAGACGTCCTTTATAAAATCCATAGTGTTATTGAAGTGATAATTTTTTTCCTTAGAAAGAGATACAAAATTGACAAAATATTTGAAGATAATAGAGGATGTAAAGAGATCTAGGGAAGCTTTCAATTATTGGGGGTCTAAGTTTGCTCTAATAAGAAGCAATGTTCCATCAACTCAAGGGAGCTGGCTGGTTTAGCATGCATATCACGTGGAGGTTCACTACAGGGGTGATGTGTGATTCAATATTAAATATTTGATTCTTCAAACCCACAAACAAAAAGCTCCAGCAACAATATGCTGAATAAGTACAATGATTTCAGGAATTTTTTTTTCAGTCTTTTAAAAAAAATTCTGTGGGTCTTTGTCTTGAGGAGACTGGGTCACGCTTGCAGATTATACAAATGGGACACAGTGCCAGGACACATGAAGCCATTACTCTGATGCAAAGCATGTTTCTGTTGTATAATCCAATCAAGCTGCTACAATAAATACCAGAAACTGCTTAGGTTCCTCTGCTGTAGTTGCTATTCTTTCTGCTATGACAAAGTACTGGATGGAAGAAATTTACAGAAGGACAGGTGTATTTTAGCTCACAGTTTGAGGGTAAAGCTGTCCGTCATGATAAAGACAGTGTGGCAGCAGGATTATGAGGCAGCTGGTTATGTTATTTCTACATTCAGAAAGTAAAGAGACAGGAATACTGGTGTTCAGTTTCTGGTCTCCTTTCTATTCACTCCTGAATCCCTGTCCACATGATGAGATCTTCCAACCTCAGTGAATTCCCTCACAGACATACCCAGAAATTTATCTCTGTGTGATCATATATTCTGTCAAGTTCACAATCAATCTTACCCATCACAGTTAAAAGCAATAGAATTTGTTTCTCATGTTTCTGAATGCTGGGAAGTTTAGGGTCATGGCACTAGGAAGTTTCATAGGCCATTCTTACTGAGCCCTTCCCCTATGTTTCACATCTCAGAAGCAAGACAGAATCTATCTGAGATCCTTACGAAAGAGATCCTATAAGATCCTGCCCTTGGGACCTAATCCTCTATGAGAGGTCCCATGTCCTTAATTCATAACTTAAGAATTACAACTTCTTAAGTGTGTTTGGAGGTCTATTGCATTGTTACTTAAATTTATATTACTTTTAAATAAAACTAACCATTTTAAAAGTAGTTATCACTCCTGATGTTGTGTGTGTGTGTGTGTGTGTGTGTGTGTGTGTGTGTGTATGCTCACATGTGTGTGGGAATACTCATTAGGAAACAAGGTGTTGACATAGAATGTCTTTTGTCACTCTCTACCTATTTAGTTTGTGTAACTCAACATAGAGCTAACACACTAACTTCTCTAGGTTGGCTGGCCAGTGAACTTTAAAGACTCACCTGTCTCTACACGCACACAGAGAGAGAGGGGGGAGAGAGAGAGAGAGAGAGAGAGAGAGAGAGAGAGAGAGAGAGAGAGAGAGAGAGAGAGAGAGAGCTGGAGTTACAGATGCCCATCCTCAAGCCTGGCTTTTAGTCTAGATGCTGAGAATCAGGTTTTGAATGCTCATGCTTGCATAGCAATTACTTTCAACCCTCGAGCCATCTCCTCAGCTCCTGAAGGACTCCATTTTTGAGGAAAGGATTTTTTTTCTTTTAAATGATTGGATTTTTTTTTATGTATTTCTATTTTTGGTTTTTGTTTTTTATTATCTTTAATCTTTTTGTACAGTCCAGCCATTATCCCCCTCTTATTCATTCTGCCCTCCTACAGTTCTTTTCTTTTTAAAGATTTTATTTATCATTATTATATGTAAGTACACTGTTGCTGTCTTCAGACACACCAGAAGAGCGCATCTCATTACGGATGGTTGTGAGCCACCATATGGTTCCTGGGATTTGAACTTACAACCTTTGGAAGATCAGTCAGTGCTCTTAACCACTGAGCCATCTCACCAGCCCCTCTACAGTTCTTCATCCCATTCCTCCTCCTCTGTCTTCAAGAGAATGTCTCCATACCCTATACTCCCCATACCCTGCTAGGCCTCCCCATTCCCTGTGGCCTCAAGACTCTCAAGGATTAGGTGTGTTTTCTCTCTTTGAGGCCAGACCAGTCAGTCCTCTGCTGTATATGTGGCAGGGGTCTTGGACTAAATAGTATATGCTGCCTGGAAGATGAATCAGTATCTAAAAAATCTAAGGGTTCCAGGTTTGTTGAGACCATTTGTCTTCCTATGGAGTCACCCTCCTCAGCTTCTCCCAGCTTTTCCCTAATTCAACCACAGGGCTCCCTGACTTCTGTCCATTGATTGAGTGTAAGTATCTGCTTCTGCCTCAATCAGCTGCATGTTAGGCCTCTCAGAGGGCAGCCAAGCTAGGCTCCTGTCTGTAAGTATATCATAGCATCAGTAATAGTGTCAGGCCTTGGAGCCTTCCCTTAAGATGGGTCTCAATTTGGGCCAGTCACTGGATCTCCTTTCCTTAGTCTCTTCTCCATTTTTGTTCCTGCAATTTTTTTAGACAGGAACAATTCTGAGTCAGAGTTTTTGACTTTGGGATGACAACTCCATCCCTCCACTTGATGCCCAGTTTTTCTACTGGAGGTAGACTCTACAAGTTCCTTCTCCTCACTGTTGGGCATTTCATGTAAGGTCCCCCCCTTTGAGTCCTGAGAGTCTCTCACCTCCCAGGTCTCTGGTACATTCTAGAGGGTCCTCTCACCTCCCAGCTCCTGGGGTCTTATATTTCCATTCATTCTGCTGGCCCTCAGGGCTTCAGTCCTGGTCCCAAAATACCTGATGTTGTTTCCCCTGACCCTCCCCTCCCCACCTCCACCTAATTCCCTCTCTCCCTCTGTCTCCTGCTTTCTTCTCCCTCCCAAGTGGGATTGAAGCATCCTCACTTGGACATTTTGACTTGTTAATCTTGCTGAGTTCTGTGGATCATATCCTGGGTATTCTATATTTTTTTTGATTAATGTGAGTACATACCATGCATGTCTTTTTAGGTCTGAGATACCTCACTCAGGATGATATTTTATAGTTCCATACATTTGCCCACAAAACTCGTGATGTCCTTATTCTTTTTTTTTAATTTTTTAAATTTATTTTCTATATTCTTTGTTTACATTCTAAAAGCCTTCCCCTTTCCCAGCCCCCCCCTCATATGTTCCATAAGTCCTCTTCTCTCCATCCATTCTCCTGTCTTTCCCCCTCCCTTTTCTCTGTCCTGATACTCCCCTACAATGCTAGATCAAGCCTTTCCAGGATTAGAGCCCTCTTCTTCCTTTTTCATGGGAATCATTTGATATGCTAATTAATTGCTGATTAGTATTCCATTGTGTAAACTAGCCACATTTTCTGTATCCATTCTTCCATTGTGGGACATCTGACTTGTTTCCAGCTTCTGGCTTTCACAAAAAAAGGCCACTATAAACATAGTGGATCATGGGCACTTGTGGTATCTTGGGACATCTTTTGAGTATATGACAGGAATGGTATAGCTGGATCATCAGGTAGATTTCCAGTTTTCTGAGGAATCACCTAATTGATTTCCAGTATAGTTGTAGCAGTTTGCAGTCCCTCCAGCAATACAAGAGTGTTCCTTTTTCTCCACATTCTCACCAACATGTGCTATCACCTGAGGTTTTGATCTTAGCCATTCTGATTAGTGTAAGGTAGAATCTCAGGGTCATTTTGATTTGCATTTCCCTGATCACTAAAAACTATGAACATTTTTTTAATTGCTTCTCAGCCGTTTAAGATTCCTCTGTTGTGAATTCTTTGTTTAGTTCTATACTCCATTTTTTGATTGGGTTGTTTGATTTTTTTTGCTGTTGTTGTTGGTTAGCTTCTTGAGTTCTTTATATATTTTGGATATTAACTCTCCATTAGATGTAGGGACAGTGAATATTTTTTCCCAATCTGTGGGTTGCCGATTTGTCCCATTGACTATGTCCTTTGCCTTTCAGAAGCTTTTCTGTTTCACGAGGTCCAGTTGAACAATTCTTGATCTTAGAGCTTGAGCCATTGGAGTTCTGTTTAGGAACACAACCCACCCTGACCCCATGCCCATGAATTTGAGGCTATTTCTCACATTCTCTTCTATTAGTTCAGTGTATCTGGTTTTATATTGAGGTCCTTGATCTCCTTGGACTTAAGCTTTGTGCAAGGTGACAAATATGGCTCTATTTTCATTTTTCTACATACAGACTGGCAGTTAGACCTGCATCGTTTATTGAAGATGCTTTCCTTTTTTATTGTATTTTGACTTCTTTGTCAAAGATCAAGCATCTGTAAGTGTGTGGTTTTATTTCTGGGTCTTCAATTCTATCCCATTGATCAATGTGTCTGTCTCTGTACCAGTACCATGCGGCCTTTATCACTATTGCTCTGTAGTATAGCTTTGAGGTAAGAGATGGTGATTTCCACAGCCGTTCTCTTATTCTTAAGAATTGTATTCGTTATCTTGAGTTTTTTGTTTTTCCATATGTAACTGAGAATTGATCTTTCCATGTCATTGAAGAATTGTGTTGGAATTTTGATGGGGATTACATGGAATCTGTAGATTGCTTTTGGTAGGATGGCCATTTTTACTATGTTAATCCTACCAACCCATGAGAATGGGTGATCTCTCCTATATTGTTTTAGAATCATATATATATATATATATATATATATATAATTTTTTTCCTTTAAGGAAACAGCTAAGTAAATCATGACTCATATAATTACTGGGAGCGTTTAAACCTGTAAATGAGGAATGAAGACATGAAAAATAAAACAAAAAACAAATTCAGAACTATATGCAAACTGTACATTAGCCATTAAGGGAGAAATGTCTCTCTGTGTGTATTCTTTGCTTACATAAGAAATACTAAATAATGTACATGAAACTAATACAAGTTGCTCCCATGGGGCAGGGAAGGTGGCCATAGGAAGAGTATACATGCTTCAGATGTCATTTTGCATTTGAAATATGAGCGTTTGAACTATTTTAAAGAACATACATTAAAAATAAACAAGGAAGAGAAAGTACAAAGTTAGCATTAGATATGCTTGTATTTTAAGTCCTGCCCTGAATATTTAATTTTGTTGCTTCAGGGAAATTCTGTAAGCACCCTGCTCCCATTCACTAACTTCTGAAACAGAGATGAATAGCTCTGATCAACCAATAAGAACATGGCAGAAATTAGAGGCTAATATCCTCAGCCATTAGCCTTGTCGAATAATTAAACCAAGCTTGTGCATTTACTACAAGCCCCATCATTTTAATACCTTTTCTGAAATAAATTTATCTGACACTAAGTTTACTTTCATTCAAATATGTTCATTTTACATATTTGTGAAATTAACATTTTTTGCTTTGCCTTTCTTCATCTATGACTTCTAGATGCTGACAAAACACACACACACACACACACACACACACACATTGTAAGATCTTTTTTAAGTTGCATAACAGGTACATAGTAAATGTCAGTTTTTACTCCCCGTCCAGAAACCGTGACAATACTCCTGAGACAGCTTACCATAGGAAGCCAGGGCCATCTTACCTGAAGTCCTGACTGCCCCTCTTACCATTGACAATGGCTCCATAGCTCCCTGACATTCACAGGCAACACCATCGATGTTTGCCTCTGCTTTCACACTCTTCTGTTGTCTTTAGGGAGATTGTCTCATCTAAAAGGAAGCCTTTGGTCTTCCATGCCCCATTTGTGAGCAGCCGGGATGTCAATCTGGTAGTGACACTTGATTAACTGTTCCTGCTACAAACTCAGCTGGGTCAGAACACTCCCAGTTTATGTTTTGAGAAGCCTAGCAGGCAGCCAGAAAGTCATCATGACATTTCTGCCTGATTCATCAGAGATAAGGGTGGGGGTGTGCTTTATACAACACATAACAGTGGTACCAAGTAGTCTAAAATCTCTCAAATTTATTCTTAGCTTTTTAATAGTAGACATTGTTTCTAGAAAACAAATCTCCCCAACTGAATTTGATACTGCATACTGTGCTCAATCCAGCTCACGAGTTTTAATGTTTACTATGCACAGAGCATGCACTAGTTGTCCCATCAGCTCTTCATAGTCTCTCTACTGTGGCTCCTACTGTTTGTCATTCTTGATATACATATTAGAAAGTGATACAGTGGAACTAATGTGCCCAAAGTAAGGTAGGCCTTGGTGAAAAGCATAGCACAGGAAATGCCTGAGTCCAAAGCAAGCTCCTTGCTTTCTTTGCATGCTTCTCTGGTCTCTTTTGGGACTGATTATTTTTTTCTTATGCAGGATTATACGAGGCAATTTTCCTGCAAGTATACTGTCTTCTCAAATTTGCTTCTATTTTCAATTATAAATATGATAGATAGATAGATAGATAGATAGATAGATAGATAGATGATAGAATAGATAGATGATAGATAGATGATAGATAGATGGATGACAGATAGAAAAGATAGATAGATAAATAGAATATATATAATAATATCTAACACCCACAAATGAGAAAAATATGTAATATTTTCCTTCTGAAATTAATATGTTTTATGAATGTCTCCAGTTGCATCCATTTTCTTGCAAATGACAGAATTTTCTTTTAAATTATTTTAATATTTAATTTTTGAAGTTATAATTCTATGCTTTTCCTCTTACCTCTACTTATGCTAAGCTCTCCATTCTTCTTTATGTGTAAGTTATTCTATTGTGCAAATGACCTACATTTCTTTATTGATTTTTCTGTTGCTACTCATCTAGATTGGTTCTGTTATTTGACTTTTTGACTAGTTCTTCAGTAAATATTATTGTGCAAACTCTCGGTAATGGGATGGATGTCTTGGATTTATTTGACATAGACTAAGATGAGTCATGTGTAGGTCTCTGGTTAGTTTCTTACAGAGCGTTCATAGTGGCTGCCATATTGGTTGGACAAACAGTTGTGTAAGACTTCCTCTTTTGTCTTCATCTTTGTCAGTATTTGTTACTTGTTTCTTAGTGACTCTCAGTCTGCCTGTGGTGAAATGAAATCTCAGTGTAGGTTTTATTACCTATTTTAAAAAATATATCCAACATGAAGTGTGTGTCAGTGTGAATGTGGGGATGAGCACATGCCACAGAATATATTCTGAAGTCTACAATATAACTTTTAGGAGTCTTTCCTTCTAACACATGAGGCCTGAGGACTGAACTCCAACAATTAACCTTAGTGTAGTGACAAGTACATTTACCCACTCAGACATCTTACCAACCAAATTTTAAACATTTTTTTTAGATTTAGTCTATATTTTTATATATGTGTGTATGATTATATTAGTATGAGTGAATGGCATGTGAGGCAGCAACCTCAGGGGCTAGAAGAGGACGTTGGATCCCTCGGATCTGGAATTACAAGCACTTGTGAGCCATCTACAGTTGATATTGGCAACCAGACTCAGGCCCTCCAAAGGAGCAGCAAGAACTCTTAACCACCAATGTTGCTTTTGTTTATTATTGCTTTTTTGCTTTTTACAATTGGGTTGTGTGTTTAGCCTTGAATTCTGCCTATTATTCTTTGTTGTTGTTGATGTTGGTGTTTTTATTAATTAATTATTTTATTTATTTACATCCTAAAGATTGCCCTCCTCCTAGTGCCCCCTGGCAGAGTTCTTCCCTTCATCCCCCTTCCCCTTCTTTTAAAGAAATCTTTTATTTTTGAGATTATAATGTAATTGCATCATGTCCCCTTTCTCCCTCTAAACCCTCCTATAGATATTCCTAAATACAACCTGCTTCGTCTGTATAATGTAAGTTTTCAGATCTGAGCCTTTGGTATTAGATAACCAATTGGTGTGCTCTTCCCTGGGGAAGGCAATTTCTCCTGCTCCCATCATCCCCTAGGTGTCTGTAGTTCTTTGGATGGCTTGAGGCCTCCTGGTCTCTCCCCTCTTCAGCATGTGTATTGTCATTGGCCTTGTTTAGATCATGTTCAGGCAGTCACTCAGGTGGGTGAGACTCTGTGAGTGTAGCTTCTGACATCCCTTAGAGATAACATTCACAGAAAACTCGCTGATCCTCTGCATCATTGAAGCTTTTATTTGCATTTCTCTCATGGCTCTAATGTTGGACACTTTCCATCTGTATATTGGCCATTCATCCTTTATCTTTGGAAACTATCTGATCATTTCATTAGCTCGGATATTGATTAGTTTTCTTTTTCTTTAGGCTTCTGAGTCCTTTGTATATTCTAGATCTTACCCCCTCTGTCAGAGATAATTAGAAAACATTTTTCTCTAATTCTGTAGGCTGCCTTGATTGTTTCCTTTGTTGTACATAAGCTTTTGAACATCATGAAGCATTTACCAATTGCTGACACTATTTTCTGAGTAACTGGCAGTCCTACTCAAGAGTATGTTGTTCATGCTGTATCCTAAAGGGATTTCCTGACGTTGCTCACCATCAGTTTTAGTTTGGGGTGTTACATTAAAGCTTTTTGGTGCACTAGGGGTTCCTTTTGTACAGTGTTAAATATAGATACCCAGTTTCATTCTTTACATGCAGATATCCCTCTTTGCCAGCATCATTTGTTGAAGAGGATGTTTTCTCCGATCTGTTTTGGCTTTGTTGCCAAAAATCATGTGGCTGTCACTAAGTGAGTTTATATTGAGGTCACCTCTTCTACTGATCTGTGACAGTGTTTCTGTGCTTTGTTTTTCTTAATGAACTCTGTGGCATGCCTTGGAATCAGATATTGTGATAAGCCTGGCTTTATTCTTCTGTTCAGAATAGATTGCTCTGGTTTTAGAGTCTTTTGTGCTTCCATATGTCTTTTCAAAATGTTGGTTTTACTTTTATATTTTCTATAGGAATTTTGATGGGAGTTGCATTGAATTTGTAGTCTTCTTTTGGTAGTCTAGCTATGTTTGCAATATTAATTCTTCTCATTCACAGGTCCTTTCATCTCCTATATAATCTTTCCTTGGTGTTTAAGTTTTCATTATAGGGCTGCTACAGTTCTTGTTACTATTTATTATTCTTAAATATTTTTGAGGCCATTGTTAAAGGGGTTTACTGATTTCGTTCTCTGTGCATTTATTATTTTTATTTAGAAAGCCTATATGTTAATTGTGCATCTCATAACTGCTAAAATGTTTATCATATTTAAGAATGAAAAACTTTGACTTCTTTCTTTCCTGTTTGTATCCCGTTAGAACGGGTTTTTAAAATCTATTATGCTTCTTTGTCCCTGTTTTATCAAATGTAGTAAGAAAAACATCTGTGAGTGGTGAGTGAATGAGATTTCAGGTGAAAATTATATACATGTGAAAATCTGAATTACATATGAATTAAGTCAGAGGTTGGTAAATATTTTTAAAGGGAAAGTTGGTATCTATATGCTTGTCTGTTGCACCTTTTCCACTGTGTGAAAATAACTACATGTGATTCTTAACTGAGTTGAGCAGAACCTCTCTATTAAACCTCTATTAGAAAATAGTTGCTGATGCATAGAAAAACAAAGACTCTAAATGTGATGGTAATCTAGGAATGGGGGAGAAAATTTTAAGTTGTATATCTGGCAAGCGACTGCATAAAGAACTTCTACAATTCAGAAAAAGTAATGATAATTTTTTTAATGGCCAAAGGATTTGAATAGTTTTACAAAGCACCAAAGTGGCCAAATATTATATGAAAACACGTTTAGCATAAATGCTTACTGAAATATAAATAAAAACCACAATGACTATCACTTCAAACCCAATACAATTTTCAGAGTTAAAAAAAAAAGGACAAAAAAGTTAAAAAAAAAAAATAGAGAACTCTGAATCCTTCCTCAATGATAAAGGGAATAGAGAACTGGATAGAAATTATTATGGAGGATCATCAGATAATTAAAATGGGAATTATCATCTGATCCCACTTTTGAATATGGCCAAATGAAATTAGAGCTGGAGCTTGGGCTAATGCTGGTGTACTTGTGATCATTGCAGCACACTGACCATGAGATGGAAACAACCCGAATATCCACCATCACATGCATGGATACAGGAAGGAGAAAATATACAGCATATTTAAAAGGGAATATCATTCAAAAATATTTAAGAAGAAGGATATTCAGGTACAGGCTGAGAAGCTGAACATTAAAGAAGCTAGTTACAGAGGAACTACCAAGAACTGTTGAATTAATGTTCATGGGTACAGATTTGCAAATGGAAATTTTATATATATTTATTTCAGTATAATATCAATATATTTATTAGTACTTAACGTTATACTTAGCAATAGTTAAGACAGAGGTTCGATGTTATGTTCTTTCTGCACTATAACTAAAACAATGTCTGAGCCATAGTCTGTTGACTTGTCTTTAAAAAGTCAAGAGCCTAAGCTCTTGATACATCAAAATTATTGCTGCTATTCCTGAATTTTCTCTTTTGAGTTATAAATGTTTACCTCAATACCATGGGTGCTACAATAATGCCCCATTCTTTTGGTGCCTTGTTTCAATGCCTTTTTTTTCGGCTACAGAGGTAGAAATTTTATAAAGCTATATCAACAACTATATTTTGGGTAAAATCGGGCAGTATAAAGCAATTAGGGCAGATGATGATACTAAATATAGATATCTTCAATGTCTGTATTATTGTGGCTTATAAAGTGGAGACACAGGCACGGGGGGAGAGAGAGAGAGAGAGAGAGAGAGAGAGAGAGAGAGAGAGAGAGAGAGAGAGAGAGAGAGAGAGAGTTGTTCGGATTCATTAGTGTTTCCCAAAAGGCTATTTCGACTTTGTCCAAATATATGTTTCAAAATTTAGTTGGGAATTGCATGGCCAGATGGACTGCTCCAGTGCTCCATCCTTTGGAAAGACAAAAATTGATAACATTGCATTCAGATCCAAGAAGACTTTTCAGAACTCTGTGTACAGTTTGGGTATTTCAGTCCATTCACCTCCAGAGTGATGCTTCGGCAACTAAAAGTGGGCCATCTGGTCCACGAACCTTGCTTAAAGAAGGACGTTTTTAGAATAGAGTAATGGGCTCTTAAGACATTATCTAACCTCTTTTCACATGTCTGATCATAGAAACTCAAGGAGGGATTGATAGATAGTCCATAGCATGTCTTTAAAAAGATACCACTTCTCCCAATTCCCACCCAAGTATTTTTCTTCCATTGTCATTATTACTGTGTAATTTACATACAAAACAATTCATTATTTTTAGTATGATGGTGTAAAAGTATGCTTACACATGCTTATAGTTGGGTAACTATTGCAATCATTCATATCAAGGTTATCTTATAAATTTTGGATTTAATTTGGTTGGAAGAATGTATAGAGATGACTCATTTGTATCATAAGTAGATATTAACTCCATAAACAGTTCACGGGTCTTATTTTTAAATTATTAAATTAACATTTTAAATTGATAAAAATAAGATTGGAATTAGTCCAAAACATACAGGCATGCGCACTTACATACATACATGCAAAACATACATACAAGACAGAGAGAGAGGGGGGGGGAAGAGAGAGAGGAGAGAGAGAGAGGAGAGAGAGGGATAGTTTTTGGAGAAATCAGCTATATCATTGGTGTTTGGTTGTCTTGATGTTGCAATGATGAGACATAGAGTATTGTGCATTCTAATGATGTATCCTTCCACTGAGTTCTATCCCCCACCACCTCTTCCTTTTACTTTTTATTTTGAAACAGAGCTGAGTAAGTGGCAGTTAAATTTAGCTGTGACGCTGATGTTGCAAGCTTTATGCACACGCCCATTTTCATTCTTGGCTCTTGGCCATTTCAGAAGGGAACACTGAGCTTTACTTCCTAGACACGCCCCATCCTCCTGATAAGGACCCTCTAACTCCTCCTGGTCTTAGCTTAATAGCTCCTTTATAGGCGAGTAGTGTATTCAACTTCTGCAGCTTCTTGAGTGTTTATGCCTCCTCTGAAAATTATGCATACATACTTTAGTCATTCCCAACCACCAAATCTCTCAGTCTTAACCCCCATTGTTTCTACTCACAGATGGATAATGGTGACTGATTACTTGATTAGATTGAGAAGCACCTATGAGGCTAGTAAAGCGCACCCCTGGGCATGTCTGTGTGGGTTTCTAGACATACTACATCATAAGAGTTCTGACCTAAATGAATGCATTAATGAATTGACAGATCCAAATTTGACTCTTGGGAGGTGGTAGAACTGTAGAACACAAGGAAAGATTAAAGGAGACATGTCCCTAGACATCATGTCCTTTGGAGCTGGAAGCTGCCATGGTTCCTTTTGATTATTTCTCTGTACTGCACCCTGGTCAGCATGAGGTGAGTTGCTCTCACATACCGACCCTTGCAGGGTAGACAGAGCCCTGTGAAAGAGGGAAATACTTTTCTTTATTCACTTGTGTGAATATCATATACCAAAAGGAACTAGTAATTCAACATTAATATTTGCATTGCTTGGAGCTAGAGAAATAGCTAGGTACTTAAAACATTTGCTCCTCTTAAAAAAAAAAAAAAGAAAGAGAGAAATAAAAAAACCTACATTCAGTTCCCATCATATTGGGTTTCTTATGACTACCTGTTAACAACAGCTCCAGGAGATTTGACATAATCTACTGGAAAGATATGGGTCCCAGAATTCAAGGTGTATTCCCACCAGGGCTACACACAACTACTCAGACATAATACTTAAAATGGATCTTAAAACAAAATAAAAAAAATACTTGTTTCCCAGTAACCTGATGTTGAAGGTACAGTATCAGTTGTACTATTCTTTTTTACTCACTGTCCATATAGAATCAGTAGACAGAGCCTTCTAGTTTCATTCAGAGACTGTGCTATTTGTAGTCTCACCTGCCTCACCAGCACCCCATCACTGTTTCAATTCCTTCATTTGCATTTCCTTCTGAGACCATTAGCCTACGCTCCTAGTTATGTTTTGATCACCAGGGTCCACCCTACCTATTTTTGATGTTTTATATATGATTGCCCCAGGGAAGGGCATTATTAGGAGGTGTGAACTTGGAGTAGGTGTGTCACTGTGGATGTGGGCTTAAGACCCTCATCCTAGCTGCCTTGAAGTTAAATCTTCCACTAGCAGCCTTCCAATGAATATGTAGAACTCTCAGCTCCTCGTGCACCATGACTACCTGGAAGCTGCCTTGTTCCTGCCTTGCTGATAATAGACCAAACCTCAGAACCTGTAAGCCAGACCCAATTAAATGTTGCCCTTATAAGATTTGCCTTGGTCATATGTCTGTTCACAACAGTAAAAGACTACGACACTATTTGATTACTTTCTCACTCCTATGATTTAAACATATCTCGAACAATGTTATTTTCATCCTTTCCCAGAAGGGGTGTTTGGCCTTTGACCTGCAGGCTGCACATGTCACAGGATAGCTCTGAATGTGGCCTAATACAAAAATAATAGGCCTGTTTAGAACATTATGTGGAGGTGTGTGAGTGTGTGTGTGTGTGTGTATGATTGTTTTGTGGTCCAGTTGCACAGTTCCTGAGTGTATACTTTGTAGATGACAATATTGTAACATGATGTCAAATGGCTGGACATGGCTGCTTTATTTGCTGTCTTCCAATTGCTTACAGAAGAAAATTAAAACTTCATAGCATCCCATAGAAAGACATCAAGATATTTCATTGATACAATAATGTTAACTTTGGGCAAATTACTTTCTAGTGATGATACTTCAGGTATAAACACAAAGATAGAATTTATTTCACAAATTTATGATGATGAGCTAATAAAGCTTGAAAAAGCATGTAGCCTGATGAGTTTCCATCCTTTCTGCCTTATCTTTCAGAACCAATCATGTCCCCCTGTGAACTGCTCCTTTACTCATACTAATTATGCATTTATTACAGAGTATCCATTTTCCTTTCTTTTCATGAGCACTGGGTCCCATATTAGGCGCCAGAGATGAATAGGAACACCTGACCTAGTAGTAAAGTTAAAGGCTCTTATAGAGGCATGCAGGTGTACAATGGGGGCACAGAAACTAAACATAGATGTGACTGGGAAAAAGGAGAATAAGGAAGTCTTGCCATGGGTATGCCAAATGAACTCGCTCTTGGATGAAAAAACATTTGAGAATTCTGTCATGATGTAAAAAAGAAAGGGGGGAGCCGGTGTTATGGTTTAGAAAACAGTTCTAGCCCCAGGGGGATCACATGTTAGGTCTATATCTGCAGCAGGCAGTGTTTTTCATGAATTTTTGGAACTTAGGAGATTGAGACTAGTTGGAAGAAATGGGTTAGCATAGGTAGGTACTGGGTCTCTTCTCTCTCTCTCTCTCTCTCTCTCTCTCTCTCTCTCTCTCTCTCTCTCTCTCTCTCTCTCTCTCTCTCTCTCTCTCTTCCCCCCCCCTTGCTGCCTACCTGCCATGAGGTAAGACGTTCTTCTCCACCATACATCATGATCTGTTGCCTCATTGCAGATCCAGAATCAATAAAACCAAATGACTGTATTTTATCCTCTGCAACTGCAGTCCAAAATAAATCATCCCTTGTTTTCCTGCTTTTAAGTTGCTTGTGTCAGATTCCAAATCCCTGAGCCATAAAGAAACTGACACATCCTAGTGCCCTAGAACCCTCTACACTCTGTCGATGATGAATAACCTCTGTGGTCGTCTGGCTTTGTTCTGATTGTCCACCTTCTAGCATAGTGTTGAGCAAAATGTGCCTCCTCTGTGAGATTTTCGGATTTAAATTTAATTGTTGTACTTTTTCTCATTTTCTAGCTCTGTTTTACTACCCATATAATCTTCTCTTAGTAGTAGCTACAAATTTGCATTTCTAAAAAGTAAAGGTAATTACCAAAACTGTTATAGATCATTTTTCTCCATACAAAGTATTATCTAGAATCTCTCTATTATTTCTTCTCCACCCTCCTTCCCTGAAGCATTACCTGCAGCATTGAACTCTTATGTTACCTTGCTTTCCAAAGACATGGATGGCTCTTCTATTTATAAGCCCCTCAACCTACATTGCTTTGCCTAGGATTTTCAGTCCCTCCTGAGTCTCATTGTCCAGTTACTATAAAGGAAACTTTTCCCCTCTGACCCTTGTCATTTCTCAGCATCTCATAATGGGTAAGGCTACAGGGGGAGGAGTCTCATGGGATTTGTTGAGAGTCTCCTTCTGAGATCGGGGTCATTTACAGACTGTGCCATTTGATTATTATCTGCCAAGTGCATGTTTGTTCTAATTTGTTCCAAGACAGTAGTATATCTACAAACTGTTGCTTTTGTAAGCTTTCCCCTGACACCCTTCAAAAAATCTTCATACCTTATTATACAAATTTTGGAGTGAGGAATACTTCTAATTTTATCAACTCTTCAAACTGTCAAAGAAAGTCTCCTAAATGTGAGCTTTATACATAGAAGTCTAAACACAATGGTCTTTTAGGGACTATGGAAACCACACATCATTTTATCGGTAGGGTTTTGAATGATGATGTGTGCATCCTAGTTCGCATTCACTCAATCTCAGTTATGTTCTGAGTCCATTGTGGTCAATTAGTACAAGAAGATATTTTGTTTAAAGTAAGGCTTCATATTGACTCTTGCTTTTGATCTGTAGGATTCTTCTTAAAAATATTTGTCTGCTCTAGACAGATTGTCTTTCTAGACAACATATGGGAAAGACATCCACACACATCCTGTTTCTCTCATACTTGGACTTGTTATGGTGATGAGTAATAGGGATTCCCAAAGATTCCAAATGCTTCTTTCTCGCAAATTCTGTAGAACTCATCAACCTCAAAAAATTTTCCCCATTGACTCTTTAGCATTCAAACAATGTACTCTTATTTGGGCAATTTAGGATGATCGTGTGATTATATCACTTTAAGCTTATGGATTTAGATTTGAAGGATCTCAAATGGTTCATGCTCTATTGAAGGTAGGTCCATCTTGGATTTATTAACAAGGAGACTGGTTTCTTCCTTCTGAGTGAATGTAGAGCCAGCAGCCCTGTAATATAGATCCTGTGGCAGCAAAATGCTTTCTGCTTGGCCATTCTGAGAAGCAACAAATACGTGTATTTAGGATTTCTATTCTTTATATTGCATATTACCAATTTCTGTGCCACCTTTTTTCCTTTCGAACCACCAATTCTCAGTATCTGGCATCATTCAGTGTGGCTAGCACATCTGTTCCTTGCATCAAAGTTTCTCCATGCCATTTTCAGTACCACACTTGTCAGCTGAACTGGAAATAGAGGCTGAAGTTTTAAAAAACATTAGTATAGAGCTGTATCGTGGCAAAGAGAAGAGTCTGCTGACATCTCTGAAACAAACACTCCTTTATTCTCTTTCTCCTTTATTTTATCTTTATGGTAATGATTCACATTCATTCAGTGATTCCTTCAAAACGCATTTATTGAGAATCTACTTTGTACCAAGAAAGCCCTATATACTTTATGCAAGGCACAATAAAGGGATGAATTGGATAATCCTTGCCAACAAAGACAAATGAAGTACATTTGCATGTGAAGAGCTATACCAAAGATGAGGCATGACAAAGGGAAGCAAAAATACTAGAAGAAACATTGAGATGATGTCCAAGAGGTACTGACTTCTGAACCAAGCCTGGGCTCAGAATCATCAGGATGTATTTTCTTTCTCTTTACTTATCAAATAAATATGAAGTTGCTAAAGTACTCAGCACCCTGGAGAAGTACATAATGCTGTAATGGTATATTTACTATTTACTATTTACTGTTTATTACCTGAGACGCTTTTACTGATATCACAAAAAAAAAAATAAAGATGAGAGTTAAATAAGATATTGTATTACTAATGAATATGAAAATAAGCGATTTCACGTCACAGCAGTCAGAATGGCTGAGATTAAAAACTCAGGAGACAGTAGGTGTTGGCGAGGATGTGGAGAAAGAGGAACACTCCTCCACTGCTGGTGGGGCTGCAAATTGGTACAACCACTCTGGAAATCAGTCTGGTGGTTCCTCAGAAAACTGGGCACGTCACTTCCGGAGGACCCTGCTATACCACTCCGGTACATATACCCAGAGGATTACCCAGCATGTAATAAGGATACGTGCTCCACTATATTCATAGCAACCCTATTTATAATAGCCAGAAGCTGGAAAGAACCCAGATATCCCTCAACAGAGGAATTGATACAAAAAAATGTGGTATATATACACAATGGATTACTATTCAGCCATTAGAAACAATGAATTCATGAAATTTTTAGACAAATGGATGGAGCTAGAGAACATCATACTAAGTGAGGTAACCCAGACTCAAAAGATCAATCATGGTATGCACTCACTGATAAGCAGATATTAGCCTAGAAACTTGGAATACCCAAGACATAATCCACATATCAAATGATGTCCAAGAACGGAGGAGTGGCCCCTGGTTCTGGAAAGGCTCAGTACAGCAATATAGGGCAATACCAGAACAGGGAAGTGGGAAGGGGTGGGTGGGGGAACAGGGGGAGGGAAGAGGGCTTATGGAACTTTCGGGGAGTGGGGAGCCAGAATAGGGGAAATCATTTGAAATGTAAATAAAAAGTATATCGAAGAAAAAAGGAGAAAAAAGAATATGAAAATAAGCAAAGGAATTTTCCTAGACCCAATGGATCAGGCAGAATATGAGATCTAAAAATGGAAGAGGGGTTGGCCAGCAGAGCTTCTTCTTAAGAACTACAGAAAGAAAAATTGTCCCAGTTGAAAGAAACAGGCTGAACTGAGACTGTATTAGGGTTTTTCTGCAAAATAAAACCTGTGGGGTATATATATAGATACATGAGAAGTTATATTATGGGGATTGGTTCACACAATTATGTAGGCTGAGAAGTCCCACAAACTGCCATCTGCAGCCTGAGGAACCAGAGAAGTTAATGGTGCCATTCAACAAAAGGCAAAACGCCTGGGAGAAGCCTACACTACTGGTATAGACCCCATCGCCCAAAGGCCTACATATTGGTAGCATCATTGTGCAAAAAAGTAAAGGAAGTTAGAAAAGCCAACTTGAGAGAGAAAGAACCTGCTTTCTCTGCCCTCTTTTTGTTTTATTTCTTTCTCGGTGGTTTCAAAGTTGGTGTTGAATGTTGGTCCTTTCATTTCATGTTGGTCCAGTATTTCTACTGGCTCAAATACTGGTCTCTCTTGGTAACACCTTTATAGAAGCATCCAGAAGCAATGAGCTACCACTTATCATTGTCAGTTGACACATAAACCTTTCTAGTTGACACACTGAATACATCATTGAAAAGTGTTTAATGAATTCAAAGTCCTTGAAGAAAGCCAACCTAAGTTATAGTGTCAAGTGGGTGTAGTGAGAAGGGAGGTGAGATGGCAGGAAAATGAACCCAAGTCCGGAAGTTCAAAATCAGGAAGAGCCAATGTTTCTGGGCTCAGGTTTCAGATCAGGGAAACACCCATCAGGCAGCATGAGGCTGTCAGGCAGGGAGAGTCCTCACTTGCTCTCAAGAAGATAAGACTTTTAATTGGATTCAGGTTTTTAGCAGATTGGATAGGGCCCTGTGAACACTTGGTGTGACCATCTGCTTTGCAATGGCTACAAAGGGAAAGAAGAATAATTTCATCTGAAATGTATCTACAGGTGCATCCAGAATCCTATTTAAGCAGATATCTGGGCATCCTGTAGTCTAGGCAATTTAACACATAAAAGTAACCATTAGCCTGAGTAGGATGACTTGCTGGCTCCAAAATGAACACTGTGACCACTTTCCTACCATGAATTGTTTCTTGTTCTAATAATCTCGGTTTTTTTTTTCCTCACACAAATAAATTGTTGGCTATGACCACCTTTTGCAAATTAATACTTGAGACTGTCCAAATAGAAAGCTTTTTTAAAATATGGTATTTGCCAGACACATCATTATGCCCCTTTAGCTCCCATTTTCCCTGATTTGTGGGTTCTGGGAAGGGGGATTATATAGTTTCTTTGAGCTATATACTGCATTCTAAAGTTTGGGGATATGAAACCATCAAATTTATCTCCAATCTGAATATCATAATGAAACAGAGACGGCATCCTTGTATTCGCTAGTTTCCAAAAATATTCAGAGTGATCTTAGTCTTGTCAGATGAATAACATGAAACTTTTGCTCATTAACATCTTGATTTAATAGATATTGATTCAGCATGCATGAATATACAGAAAATTGCTAATAATGACCTCAGTGTTTTCCTGTGTCTACTATGTAAGAGGTGATATGGCTTTGTGTTACACATTTGGCGACTCATCCCTTCCAGGTTATCAAATATGAACAAAATCCGTGCTTACATTAAAGCCCAGCAAACACTACTAAAGGCTGTGTGACCTTCATCTCATTACATTCCCATCATGTGATTCACATGGTAGCTGTCATTATTAACACTCATTATAAACTATATACAGATATGTATCTTTTTATGAGTCAAGAACTTGGGCTTTCTCCTGTCATTTGTGTTACTAAAACTAAGATTGTATCACAAAAAGGCAGAAGAGATAAAAATAATAGATCAAAGTTTATTGACCGAAAAAAGTATTTTATGTATTTTTATTTTTTATTAGATATATTCCTTATTTATATTTCATATGTTGTCCCCTTTCTTGGTCCTCCCCCCAATCCCCTAACCCATTCTTCCTCCTGCTGTTCACCAGTTCACCCACTCCCGCTTCCCTGTCCTGGTATTCCCCTACACTGCAGCATCCAGCCTTCTCAGGACTAAGGGCCTCCCCTCCCTTTGATGTCCAACAAGGCCAACCTCTGCTACTTATGCAGCTGGGGCCATGGGTCCCTCCATGTGTACTGGTTGGTTGGTGGTTTAGTACCTGGGAGCTCTGGAGGGTACTGGGTGGCTCATATTATTGTTCCTCCTAGGGTACTGCAAACCCCTTCAGCTCCTTGGGTCCTTTCTCTAGCTCCTCCATTGGGGACCCTGTGCTCAGTTCAAGGGATGGCTGAGAGTGTTCCCCTCTGCATTTGTCATGAACTGGTAGAGCCTTCCAGGTGACAGCTATATCAGGCTCAGTTCAGCAAGCGCTTGTTGACATCCACAATAGTGTCTGGGTTTTGTATATGGGATGGATCTCAAGGTAGGGCAGTCTCTGGCTGGTTTTTCCCTCAGACTCTATTCCACACTTTGTCTCTGTATCCCCTCCTGTGGGTATTTTGTTCCCCCTTCTGAGAAGGACCAGAGTATCCATACTTTGTTCTTCCTTCTTCTTGAGCTTCATTTGATCTGTGAATTGTGTCTTGGGTATTTCAAGCTTCTGGGTTAATATCCACTTATCAGTGAGTACATATCATGTGTGTTCTTCTGTGATTGGGTTACCTCACTCAAGATAATATTTTCTAGTTCCATCCATTTGCCTAAGAATTTCATGAATTCATGATTATTAATAGCTGAGTAGTATTCCATTGTGTAAATGTACATTTTCTGTATCCATTCTTCTGTTGAGGGACATTTGGGTTCTTTCTAGCTTCTGGCTATTATAAATAAGACTGCTACGAACATACTGGAGCATGTGTCCTTATTATGTGCTGGAGAATCCTCTGGGTATATGTCCAGGAGTGGTATAGCAGGGTTCTCCAGTAGTATTATGCCCAATTTTCTGAGGAACAGCCAGACTGATATCCAGACTTGTACCAGCTTGCAATCCCACCATCAATGGAGAACTGTTCCTCTTTCTCCACATCCTTACAAGCACCTACTATCTCATGAGTTTTTGTTCTTAGCCATTCTGACTGGTCTGAGGTGAAATCTCAGGTTGTTTTGATTTCCATCCTTGATGACTAAGAATGATGAACATTCCTTTAGGTGCTTCTCAGCCATTCAATATTCCTCAGGTAAAAATTCTTTGTTTAGCTCTGTACCTCATTTTTAATAGGATTATTTGGAGTCTAACTTCTTGAGTTCTTTGTATATTTTGGATATTAGCCCTCTGTTGGATATAGGGTTAGTAAAGATCTTTTCCCAATTTGTTGGTTGCCATTTTGTCCTATTGACAGTGTCATTTGCCTTGGAGAAACTTTGTAATTTTACAAGGTCCCATTTGTCAATTCTTGATCTTAGAGCATAAACTACTGGTATTCTGTTCAAGAAATTTCCCCCTGTGCCCATGAGCTCGAGGCTCTTCCCCACTTTCTTTTCTATTATTTTCAATGTGTCTGGTTTTATGTAGAGGTCCTTGATCCACTTTTACTTGAGCTTTGTACAAGGAGATAAGAATGGATCGATTTGCTTTCTTCTGCATGCTAGCCACTAGTTGAACCAGCACCATTTGTTGAAAAAGCTCTTTTCTACTGGGTGGTTTTAGCTCCTTTGTCAAACATCAAGTGACCATAGGTATGGGGGTTCATATCTGGGTCTTCAATTCTATTCCACTGATCTACTTGCCTGTCACTGTACCAATCAATACTATGCGGTTTTAATCACTATTGCTATGTAGAACTGCTTGAGGTCTGGGATACTGATTCCTCCATAAGTTCTTTTACTGTTGAGGACAGCTTTAGCTATCCTGGGCTTTTTGTTATTCCAGATGAATTTGAGAATTGCTATTTCTAACTCTATGAAGAACTGAGTTGGGATTTTGATGGGGATTGCATTGAATCTCTAGATTGCTTTTTTTTTTAATGAGCATTCCTCTATAAATGGAATTTTGTTTTCTTGCAAAGTTTCATCAAAACGTTTGTGATCTAGCAGAATCCCATATGTATTTAAACATAAGTATACTGCTTTTAATTCTCTTTTAGGTTTTTAAAGTAACTCAATTTCTCCCCCAACTTTATTTCCCTGCCCCTGCCCCCACCCCCAACACATTCCCCACAGCACTGAAAAGAGCTATTAGACACTTATTAATTAAGGATCAGTTTCTGCTCTTTTGTCAGGGGCAATCATTTGTTTAAGAGCTGATTTTCTGCCTTAATTAAATGAAAATGTCACCCTGTCAAATGAATTCATTTATATTTATTTATCCAGTTGTCTAGGCTCAAATATCTTAGCAGGCACTCAGACTCATCACATTTGCTCACACAATAAACTGAAAAATGTCTCATCAGTTTAAAAGACTCACAGATGACCACTCCACCCTGCAGAAACACCTCCTAAGCAACCCAAAAATGGTTCTTTCCTCATGGAGACGTTATCTAGCTCCGTGTAGGATTCGTATTAAAGCACATCTGTGCACACACATACACCTGTGTGTATGTGTGCACTCACATACAAACAGCAAAGAGAATGCCACCCATCACTGGAATCTCTTGGGCACAGAAAAACCTGTGTGTTTTCATTGCTCTTTTTAAGATACTGATAGCTGATGCAAGGATTACATCCTATCCTGTTTACCCTCCAAATCTGAAAGGTTAATTTACTGTTTATAAATCTCCATAATTATCATCACAGTGAATGCTTTAAGGGAAGATGACAGGATTATGGGAGGGGTGACCAGGAAGGGGGCAGTGAGTGGGACAGAAAGTAAGTAAACAACTAAATGAATTAATTTTTAAAGAAAAATAAAATATTAATTAATTAATTTTCTTTATTAGAAAATTAATTAATTAATTTTGCTAAAAAAGAAGATAAGAATTTTTTCCTTTTTTTTATTTGATATATTCTTTACTTACATTTCAAATGATTCCCCCTTTCCTGATCTCCCCCCTCCCCGAAAGTCCCATAAGCCTTCTTCCCTCCCTTTCCCCCATCCACCCCTTCCCACTCCTCTGTCCTGGTATTCCCCTACACTGCTGCACTGAGCCTTTCCAGAACCAGGGGTCACTCCTTCCTTCTTCTTGGACATCATTTGGTATTTGAATTGTGTCTTGGGTATTCCACGCTTCTAGGCTAATATCTGTGAGTGCATATCATGAGTGTTCTTTTGAGACTGGGTTACCTCAGTTAGGATGATGTTCTCCATCTCCATCTATTTGTCTAAGAATTTCATGAATTCATTGTTTCTCATGGCTGAATAGTACTCCATTGTGTAAATATACCACATTTTTTGTATCCGTTCCTCTGTTGAGGGACATCTGGGTTCTTTCCAGCTTCTGGCTATTATAAATAGGGCTGCTATGAACATAGTGGAACATGTATCCTTATTACATGCTGGGGAATCCTCTGGTTAAGAGCAAATGTAATTTTTCATTCACTCAATAATATTGCATGGGCCTACTATATGTCAGATGAATTATTGTGACTCTTCGATGAACAATGTAGTCTGAGGCATTAAAAGGTAAGAGAAGAATAAAGACCAATATGGACACAATTATCACTAAAATACCTATACACATAGATGAAAATGCCACAATGAATTTCACAGTGAAGATATGCTATAAAATACCAATCTGTGCTCATGCTCATATAATATATCGTACCTAGCACATAGTAGATACTTAACAAACTGATTGACCATATTCGTGAATTGATCTTGCAGGAAAGGTGGACAGTAGTCAAGCAATTGTTAAGCTCTTAACTGTATAGAATCCTCACAGGAACATGCTGGAAATGATGAGTGTTTAGTGGGAATTAAACACAGTTAAAAAGAGAAAGAGAGAGAAGCCAGGAAGTGTTCTCCAAGGGAAGAACATGGATATTTCATTACAGCAAATTACATGATTGGCAGGTGGGTGTTAGGACATAGGGTTACAGATTTAGCCAAAGCTAGCCCATCAGAAACTCTTCAAACATATTGAGTGCAGACCATAATCCCAAAAACTATAGACGGTGAAGAATCTTATATAAAACATGTGACAAAAATCAAGTGTCATTTTCAAATTGTGTATCATATTAGGAAAGGAGGAAGCTCACATTAGTTCAGTCTACTCTAAGAAATCAGTAGCTTGTTAACGTAAAACAACACGAGTGTGTTGTACAGATTGGGAGGTTCTGAATTCAGGAATGTGTTTCTCTGAGCTATCATGGAGATTCACACAGGCTAGGTTTCTTTGATGGGGCTGAAAAGTAATCAGTGCCATTACTCTTGTTAGATTTTAGACGTCATTCTCGGTCTCTAGTTAGTATTTTTCCTTCCTATATAATAAAAGTTAGTTAGGACATGCCAATTCCTTGTGGAGTATTGTTCCTATGATTTCCTTTCATCTGTTTCCTGCTTCTGTGGATGAAGAGTCTGTTGATAGATAACACTCACGTAAGTTAATTGTCATTTACCCATCCTTAATTCCATGGATAACTGGGATTCTCCTTTGCCACACCATGTAACATACACATCATATCTGGAGGTAGGGAGTCAATGTTTTCAGAAGGCCATTTTTTCAGCCTGCCACAGTGGTAGGTTGATAATGAATAGTTAATTCTTCTTGCAAAGCTTGCAGTAATATCAGGACTTTGACTCCAGCTTGTAATAACTATGAAAATGCTTTTGAGTCGCTCTTATTTGCCTAGGGTCTCAAATTAAAACTGGCTTCAATATGTTAAGCACAGAAGTACTGTATAGTCTACAAATACATTGCTAGATTATAATCATACTTACTCATGAGTAAGTAAACATGAGCCCACCTCAATGTATGTATATATGAGTTCATAAGTATTTATTAATACTATAAATAATATATCAAAAATTATAAGCAAATATTCATGTAATTGTGAATGGACAAATGAATGGGATAATATATTATTATTCCATTAAAAAGATCAGATCTCATCCTCATACAATACAAACAAATCTTTAATATACTATACTAATGGAGAGAATCCAGTCAGAAAAGACCAGATGCTATAGAATTTCATTGCATACACTGTCTAGAATAAGCAGATACAGAGTGACAGAAATTATTTTTGTGTCTGGCAGGGGTTTAAAAGAGATGGAGGTTGCAAAGTACAAAACGTTATTTTCTGATGATGGAAATATTCTGGAATTAGATAATGATGGCATCTCTACAATATATTTGCAAATGTAATAAATCCCACAAAGCGAGTACTTCAAAATGGTTAAGTGACTAATTTTATCATAATAAACAAACTGTAAGTTCTCCTGAACAGTTAAATTAGGAAGAGTTAGACAGTACGGTAGGCTCATATGATACCCTCCAACCAGGGTATACCCTGTTCTGTCCCCTCCCCTTGACATGAGGTGAGATTTAAGTATATAGTTTGACTCTATTGTGATAAAGTTATGTTGTAAGACATAGGAGAAAAGATTTTGAAGACATAATTAATGTTCTGTTCACTTGATTTTGATTAGTCAAAAGGATGATCATCTTGGTGGGCCTGATTTAATCAAAGAAATCAAAGAATGACTAGGTTCTATCTTAAGTTAGTCTGTTGCTAGCTTTGAAGAAGTGAGCTACAGTTTCATAAGAAGGCCACATAGCTCTAGCATGGGTCATGGTCCCACAACCATAAAGAAGAGAAAGTTGCCAACCCTTTGCTGGTCTGCAGATTCTTCACAGCTGAGTCTCAAGTGTGACACCACTCCACTGAAACCGTGAGTGCCTCTGCTGAGCCCTTAAATAATGCACAAGGCACACAAAAGCTACTTCGAGCCTTCATTCTACATGAAGTTTGAGATTATGTATACTGTCCAGCTACTAATCATGTGGTAGTTTGTGACTTAGTACAGGAGGTGAGGCAGACTCTCCCTCCTTGAAATTGACAAATAGGCTGACTGCAAGAGACTCAGTGAAAGCTGAGAAAATTGTGTGCCTTTTCCAGGAGAAGGCTACCTTGCTCATTCTTGGGCCTTTCTGTCTGGAACACTTAGTACTTTGAATTCACCAGGGGCAAACAAATGTAATGTAGTTGAAGAAACTCCATACAAATCACATATGTTAAATCTCAACTGCCAAGCCTACAAAATGGTAGTGCCAATGACAATGTCCAAAATGACAGTGTGAACTCATCTCAGGCTGGACTCTGACTGGGTCAAATGAAAAAATTGCTGATGGATAGATAGAAGCATTCTTTAAAATCCTGTGAAATGGGGTTTCTGCATGCCAGGAAGAGCCATTTCCCTTACTTCACCTTACCTTGACAAACGGGACATCTAGCTCCCTGGTAGCACATGCCTGTAAGATATATCAAAGCCCCATGATACCCTTCACCCAGGGAATACCCTGTTCAACCCCCTTCCCTTGACAAGAGGTGAGATTTAAGTATATCATGTGACTCTATTGTGATAAAGTTATGTTGCAAGACATAGTTTAAAAAGAGTAGCCAGGAAATGTTCTCCAAGGGAAAAACCCTGATAAGATATTTCACTACAGCAAATTACTTGGTGGGCAGGTAGGAGGTGGTACATGGGGTTACAGATTTAGCCAAAGCTAGCCCATCAGAATCTCTTCAAACATATTGAATGCAGACCATAATCCCAAGAACTATAGACAGTGAAGAGTCTTATGTACGTGACAAAATCAAGTGTCATTTTCAAATTGTGTATCATATTAACAAAGGAGGAAGCTCACATTAGTTCAGTCTACTCTAACAAATCAGCAGCTTGTTAAAACAACATGAGTGTGTTGTATAGTTGGGTGGCGTCAGAATTCTGAAATGTGTTTCTCTGAGCTATCATTGCTAGTTCTATCCCAAACCATAAATAGGAGGTCATACAATACTTTAAAAGGATAGGTATTTGTAGAACATTTGTTGTGTGATTGATACTCAGCAAATCCAAAACAACCCTAACTTGAGGCATCCTGTATCCCATCAAAAACAAAAATGTATACTTTTAATTTCTGCTCTGACTAGTATTCCTCCCTGCCCTCCATAGCTATCTGCTTTTTAAAAAAAATAACTGGCAAGGCTTTACCTACACTTTTGCTACTTTCTAAGTTCCCAAAAGGTAGCCATGACAGATTTCACCGCCCCCTCAGTGACTCTGGTTATTCTAGCTCCAACCAAGAGATAAGTATGTGGCAGTTTCATATTTCCAGTAAACCCTCTTTCCACACATGGGTTGACCTACTTCTGTGATTGCATTGGACCCTTGTTTAAATCTGGTGTCAGTACCCAAAACCTAACCACGGACTTCAATTTTGATGCTTTGGTCATCTCCCAACTGCAGATGTATGCTCCCTTGTGATGGAATTTCCATGGACTCTGCCCCAACTCCATAGTCTCCATGCACACCTCCCAGCAGAAGATCCTGCTTTTGCCTCAGTGTCTTTTGCATAATTTGTAATCTTTTTTTTCTCCCATACGAGATCTATAGACAAAATAAATCTAAGGAACTAGAAAGTTGAATTTCTAAGCACTTATAGCATTACTCCAGAAAATGCACACATTTAATCCTTAAATAAGCCATCCGTTGGCTTTCTTTTTGTATCCTAATAAGGGCTGAAATCATGATGGCTTGGCAGTTTCTGCTGTGAAAGGCAATGATGCTGAGAGTCAATTGGTCCCTTGGGTTAACCTGGCATTGAGGTCAGGAACTGCCAGTACTTTTGTTTCCTAGTCCCTTAAATAAGCTCCTTGTACATCCTAAGTGTTGTGACAGTAAAGATAATTGAAATAATTAGCATTTAGACTCCAGGAAGCCCATTCTGTTCAAGCCTTAGGCTTAAAAGGACTTGACTTTTTCATCCTTTGCTACGATGTTAAGAGAGTTGACTCTGACAATCTTGCTACCTAGGTGGAGGTGGAGAGCTGACTGACTTCCCAGCCAAATGGGAGGACAACTCTCATCAAACTTTTTTGCTCTTTTTAAAAAATTACATACAAAATTAGCAGATTTTATTCTGGTGTTTTCGGAAACTTTATTTTCTTATTCCTTCTCCCCTATCCCTTCTCCCTTCCTCCTCCTCTGCCCCTTCTCCCATCTTCTTACCTACCTCCCACTGGTCCCCTTTTGTTCTGAGTAGCCCCAATCTGCTTTCATGTATTGTGTTGTTCATTCTTTTTCCCTCTGCCTCCCCTCCTTTAAGGCCTCTTCCTCATCCTAAGCCCATCATAGTCCCCCATAAAGAAAAATAAAATCATGACTTTTGCAGGAAATGGGTAAAATTGGAAGCTTTATACTACTTAAAGTAACCCAGACTCAGAAGGAAGATAATTTTAACCTGGAAGTTCTATCCCAAACCATAAAGTGGAGGTCATACAATACTTTAAAAGGATAGATACTTGTAGAACACTTATATGTCCTACATATTCATGTGATAGATATTCAACATATCCAAGACAACCCCTGACTTGAAGCATCCTGTTTTCCAATAGATGCTGGGATATATACTTTTAATTTCTTCAAGTTTAGTCAAAATTGTCCTTAGACCCAGGATACATAACCCCTGAGCCCAGAACAGTAACACTAACAATAGTCACTGTCATTTGTTTTAAGTTTGCTATGTGTCCACCCTGTCCTAAGCCCTCTATTTGCTTCGTAACTTATCCTCACTACAGTCTGTAAGATTGAGCTGATGCTTCCATATTTTCGATGACGAACCTAAGACCTAAAAATGTTAAGTGATTTTAACCAAGTCTCTCAGGCTCAGAGCTAGTAAAATGGGCAGTGCTACTGATACCCTCTACAATGTTCTGATACCATTGTGTGTCATGTCATTTCTGTTGTTATAATCAGCTGCCCTAGCATTAGGATAGTGCATCATCACTTTGTGTTTCATACCAGAGCTTCAGCTGGAAACATAATATAAACAATCCCCATTCTAGTTCGTTGTAGAATCTAATATGAGATATTAGGTTTTTAAAAGCCATCATATCACAGAATTGGAGACAGAGTGGGTTACATAACAAACATGTTTTCTCTCCATTTTAGAGCGCACTGCTGCTAGACTTAGATATTGGCAAGATTGGTTTCCTTTTAGGTCCCTCTCCTTGGCTTTTAGAGAGCTGATGTCATCTCTCTGTATTTCCAGATGTTCTTCCCTCTATGTGTAATGTTTATGCTAATCTACTTGGGAGAATACCATTCTCATTGGATCAAAGCCCATGCTAATTAATTCAGTGTGTAGAGATCTATGTGAGAGCAGGTGATTGTTAGAGCTAGAGAAGTGTATTGTCAATTAGGTTCAGCAATAAATTGAATACGAGGGTAGGAGGAGGACCAAAAACTTGTCAGGGTCAGGAAAAATGTCTTGGCAGATAATGATGTCTGCCACCAAGCCAGAAGATCTTAGTTTGGTAGTAAGAACCTAGGGGGAAGAGGAGGACCAACTCTACAAAGTTTCCTCTGGCTGTGGTAGATTCTGATCTTTAAATATACAAATAAATAAAATAAATATAAATAAGAATTTTTTAATTAAGAATCTAGAGCAAAAGAGAAGCTTCAAATTGATTCTGCACTGGCATGAAGATATGACTTTAGTTAGGTGCAGCACAAACGGAAGCCAGACTTAGCCGTGTATCTTTATAACTCCAGAACAGGAGTTAAGAAAGAAAGACAGGTAGATTGATTGAGCTCACTGGCCAGCCTATCTACCTAAATTGGCATATTCTATGTCATTTGAGAGAACCTGTTTTAAAAAAATAACATGGGCAGCAATGAAAGAAGATACCTAGTGTTGTTCTCTTGCCACCATATGATCACACACACACACACACACACACACACACACACGAACAAATATGACACATATACACAAGTTAGACCAGGTAACTTCTCTGAGTCCCCACAATAGCAATGGAGCCAGTGATATGCAGAAGGCTAGGAAGAGAAACATCAGACAATGGTTTGCCTCAGAATTGAGAATGTTGACTAGTGAAACACTTGAAAATAGCCTGTGAAATGTATAAGGTGTCCAAGAATGGAGCACCAATAGGAGGCAGGCAGTGAGAGAGTATGTTTTAAAACCATCAGAACATAGGTTTCTAGGATGTCAGGGGCAGGTTGTGCTGTCACATGCCTGTTCAGCATTTCTTCCCTTCACTCTCCTTCACTTCTGTGTTAAGTGTGAGAGTGGGGGTTTATATTCCCAGAGCTCTTTCATTGAGCTTCTATGCAGCCTTTGTGCAATTAAGTCCCCTCTTCTGAAAAGAAATATTGAAATGAGCATCCTGGCAATTTGAGGTAGACAAGAAATTGTGCTGAGAGGGGAATAATGGGGACGATGATTATGAGGACAGGTTATGTCCTGCTTTGCCCCTTGCTTGTCCTCTATACACTACACAGTTCTGTCAACATTGGGGTAGATAACCCATAAAAAAGTGGCTCAAAACTTAGACTTTAGTGTCAAAGACTTGATCTCAGTTATTATCCCAACTTTGTTCTTTCCCATTTAACCATGGGCAAATAATATATCCATACAAAAGTTAAGTTTTATCTGCTGCAAAATGAGAACAAAAATCCCTCTTCATAGAGTCTCTATAAAGATTAAGAGGGATATTTTTCCAAAATGATTATGCCCATATCTAATTAAATGGTCTATAGCAAGTGGATCTACCTCTAAGAATCTGTTCATTCTGGAGATTACTGCAAAGATAAAATACACCATTTACAAGTCTATTATAGTACAGTCAAGTGCTGGAATTTTGTTACAGTTCACATTGACACAAGCTGAGGAACTGGGCGGGTATAGTACAGGATTTATAACTTCATCGCAACCAGTAAATTGCTTCAGACACAGGCCTGGTTTTTGTTTGTTTGTTTGTTTGTTTTGTCAACAAGAATCACAGTCAAAAGTATCCCAAATATGTAATGACAACTTTTTGTGAGTGAAGCCAGAGACTGGCATAGATGTTTCTATGGCAGCATATACCAGCACATTGGGGTTTTCCAATAGTTTTCCTTTCACCAGATTGGAGCTTATTGACATGGGTATAAAGAATGGGAACAATGTGTACTTTTTGGTGGAAGGCAGTGGAGAAGCATGGAGATAATTTGTGGTACCAAAAAAGGTATCCTAAAACATGTATATTAAACAACAAAAACACATGTTGCAATATGTTCAACTGAGGGATACTGAATGGCCAAGACACACCTAAAAAAATGTTCATCATCCTTAGTCATCAGGGAAATGGAAATCAAAACAACCCTAAGAGTCCATCTCACAACAGCTAGAATAGCTAAGATCAAAAACTCAGGTAACAGCAGATGCTAGTGAGGATGTGGAGAAAGAAGAACATTTGTCCATTGTTGGTGGGATTGCAAGCTGGTACAACCACTCTGGAAGTCAGTCTGATGGTTCCTCAGAAAACTGGACATAGTACTACCTGAGGACCCAGCTATACGACTCCTGGGCATATACCCAAAGCATGCTTCAACATATAACAAGGTCACATGCTCCACTATGTTCATAGCAGCCATATTTATAATAGCCAGAGGCTAGAAATAAACCAGATGTACTTCAACAGAGGAATGGATACAGAAAATGTGGTACATTTATACAATGGAGTGCTACTCAGCTATTAAAAATAATAAACTGATGAAATTTGCAGGCAAATGGATGGAACTAGAAAATATTATCCTGAGTCAGGTAACACAATCACAGAAGAACACACATGGTATGCACTCACTGATAAGTGGATATTAGCCCAAAAGCATGGGATACTCAAGATACAATTCACGGACAACATGAAACTCAAGAAGGAAGACAAACATGTGAGTGCTTCAGTCCTTCTTAGAAAGAGAAATAAAACACTCAGGAGGAAATATGGAGAAAACATGTAGAGTAGAGACTGAAGGAAAGGACATCCAGAGACTGCCCCACCTGAGGATCCATCCCATATACAGTCATCAAATGTAGTCACTATTGTAGATGCCAAGAAGTGCATGCTGACAGGAGCCTGATATAGCTGTCTCCTAAGTGTCTCTTCCAGAGCCTGACAAATACAGAGGAAGATGCTTCGCAGCCAGCCATTGGACTGATCACAGGATTCCCAGTGGAGGATTTAGAGAAAAGAGTAAAGAAGTAGCTGAAGGGGTTTGCAATCCCATAGAAAGAACAACAATATCAACCAACCAGACCCCCCCCCAGAGCTCCCAGGGACTAAACCACCAACCAAAAAGTACACATGGGGGACCTATAGCTCCAGCTGCATATGTAGCAGAGGATGGCCTTGTCAGGTATCAGTGGGAGGAAAGGCCCTTGGTCCTGTAAAGGCTCAATGCCTCAGCCTCAGCATAGGGGAATTTGAGGTTTGGGAGGCAGGAGTGGGTTGATGGGTGTTGGAACACCCTCAGAGAAGGGAGAGGTGGGAGGGGATATTGGGTTTCCAGTGGGGCAGGGAATTGTGAAAGGGGATAACATTTGAATTGTAACTAAAGAAACTATCCAATAAAAGAAAGGAAGGAAGAAGACATTTCTCATAGGTCTAGGGATGAGGAGGTCTGTGATCTAGGTGTCTGGAGGTTCAGGTACTGTGAGGGCCTTCTGCCTGGGTTTTACACGTCTCCATCTCTCTGCATCCTCACATGAATGCTGGAGGGCCAAACTCAGATCCTCGTGATTATATACCACTCTACTGACTGAGCCATCTCCCCAACCCTAAAGATGAGGTTTTTTTTTAATTCCTGTGTTTTCAGATTCTCTTAAACAACACAACACTTGTTATATAGAACCTGTAACAGTGTTCCTGTTCTGTTCTGTTCTGTTCTGTTCTGTTCTGTTCTGTTCTGTTCTGTTCTGTTCTGTTTTCTGTCTGAGGGGCTCCATGACCTAGAAGCGGGCGTGGCCTAAGTTTCTGTTCATCCATCCCTCAGTATCTCTTTACTTAGCCTCCTCTTCATTGTGTGCCCATTCGGCAGTGACTAGTTGGCAGAGCTTGATGACTTAGTACCATCGAAACAGGATGGGTCAATAAAAATGGTCTTTTTAAAAAAATATTCCACTGAGAAACTCTCAGGTCCTGGAGAATGGCCTGACTTCCTATTGATCATTTTATTGCTTCAATTATTTCCTCAATCATGGTTGGTTAATTTAGATCCCCTCCAACCCTCTTTTTTCCATTGTCTGTTATATTTGGTCCCTGTTAAATATGAATCTTCGGTGGCACTTCCATTGCTAAATTGACAGTTGCCTAATGCTTTATTGGCATCTGGAGGAAGGAAGCACATTTCTTAGGAACTGTGTAGGCGGTAGCCCTTTTTTTTCCCCCTGAGCCATCTAAGCATAGCCAGTGTTTTGTGTTCTTGTAATCTTAATCTTAAAAACAGCAATCCATCTGTTTCATTGTTTTCTTCTTTCCTAATAGAAGAAAATTTCCCCCTACTGTCTTACTGATCTACAGTCACCCAGCCCTGATGGGCTCTTGTAAATGGAATTAACTCCAGCGATGTGATGGCTTTTCGTATTAGTTATCATTTCAGTAAATCCATTCACTCTCCCTGGCTTGCTTTTTAACCTCCAGCTGTTACCCAATTATTAGCTCTTGGATGACTGCTTCAGCAGCATTACTGTAGTACTTGCTTGTTGTAGATATTAATAATAATAAGCAGTTTATGAATGTGCAGAGTGTTAAACACACATAAGGATTATTGTTGATAAGCCTAATAGTAACCAGAGTTTTCCACTGGCTGAGTTCGGATTCTGGTGGCTGCAAAAAAATAGAAATCAACTCAAGGTGGCTTCAGCAAAGCAAAGAGGAACTGTGGGGTTATCTCAGTACATATGGAGAGAAGTTCTTTGACAAGGTTTTGGAATGAAGAGGCAGCTGGGTCTCAGGATAAATTAGAGCTGTGAACTGGAAAATCAAGAGTCTGAAGAAGCCTTGGGATGCTGTTTAGTTGTATAGTGTGTCCTGAAGAGCAAGAGGCACCATCTTAGTATTACAATGCCAATGACCAACTAACTGTCTGATGTCTTGTCTTTCTGATGGTTTTGTCCTCTAGCTTCTTCCTTCTTACTTTTCTTTGTTTATTTGTTTGTTTAACATTCATTTGTTTTTTTTTCAGTACTAGGAATTATACCCACCCCCCCAAGTCTGTTAGGCAAGAGCTTTATGCCTCCATTCTTCAGACTTGATTTCTCCTTTCTCATTTCATTCACAGAGAAGCTGATGGCTTCCGCTCTCTTCAACATTTCCTAGGTGTATCTAGACCCAACAGAACCCTTTCCTGTGTTCTCTTGGTTTCCTAATTTTCTACTTCCAAATATGTCCTGACCTTTCCTATAGCAATTACAGAACCCTGAAATTTACATTGTGAATACAATGAATTTGAGTACCACTCTTTCTACATCCAATGGCCAAATACCAACCTTCTCATATTTAATGAGACTGACATCCTAGAAGATCTGTTTTGAAATAGTAAAAGTAACAATTAGCCTTTCTGTCTAGGGATTACTATATTGAATCCTCAAATAAAAACATATGTGTTTGTGCACATTGTATGCATTTGTCAAACACTTACTAAGGTGAAGCAAATCCTGACGTTATGGTTGTCAAACCAGTCTTTAAGTGCACCTTGGTCTTAATTAGGCTCTGTGGTAGGCACTTGAATATTTGCACTTCAGACTTTTAAATCATTTCCTTTTCACAACATACATTGTGAAGTGGCTTCTTCTGTAATTCCCTTTTAATAGATAAGAAATGAAGGATCCAAGAGTCAGAAATAAAATAGTGTAAGCCATACAAGTATGGAATGTATTAGAGAAAGAAGATTATAACTCTAGATCTCTCTGGCCACATAACCCTTGTCTTCATTGATGTGGTATTTGAGCTGTATTGTCTTGGCCTCCTCAGCCTGTTCCATTGACTCTCTACAGGATAGAAGAAGGAACATTCCTCTACACAAGTTAGCACTGGCATATACTGTCAAATGGATAAGCCACAGTATCACATGGTAGATATCACAACTAAGACAGCTGGAGAAGAGGCTCTACCATTTCCTCACTAAGCGACCTTGGGAAATTTCCTATCCGTATGCCTGGAAAGTACAGAACAAATCATCCTACCTCATAGTGGCTTGATGGAGGAAAAGTTGATGTATGTTGAAGTCCTGAAAGCATACTCAGAAAAAAAACTAAGGGCCATTCAATAGTAAGGGTTCTTGCTACAAAGTGCTATATATATAAAGGACACTGGATAGGTAGTTACACATCCAGTGCTGCTAGATATAGAACAAGCATTAACCACTTAGAAGGCCCCTCCCTTCCTATCACAGTTGCTGAATGTGTGCTGTGCACAATACTTTTGGCACACTCTTAATTAGAAATGTAAAGGCAAGCACTGTGACAATATGTTGAATGTTCTGGATCCTGATTCCATAAGACAGATTGAACCTAGGAAAGTGACTATAAGAAAACACCTACCAATGGTTCTATCCATGAAAATTCTAGGGCTATATCAAGAGACAGCAAACTAAGTTTTCTGCCAAGCCCTTTTGAAGTTTTTTATTCCAACTTCTTTTATCACACTCTGTGCCCCAAGGGCTGTCTCCCAATTTTCACCCCCATAGCACACGCTGCAAAGTACACCATTGTCCTTCTCTTCTAAGATGACACTACTGCCTCTTCATATATCTCGTGAAGAATTGTTCAGTTTTCTAGAACATTCTGCAGCTGGATTTAGCCTGAGAAGGTATAAAGCCAAAGTACCAAGGCATATTAAAAATTGACTTTTTCCTGGTGGCAGCTTGTCGTTTTTCAATTTGGCATCTTTCCTTGTTCTTTTCTTCACCATGTAAATCTGTGTGTGGCTTGATTCATAGGGGATTTTCTTGTGAGGTGCCTTTCTTCAAGCATATGGATAAAATTGCCAGGTTTAACTGAAGGCTGTTTAGAGTCTTGCTCTGTTTACAGTCTAAAGCAGATCGCTTCTGTTCTTGGCCTCAGGCCTAGATGCCCAGGAAATTAATGGTGCCTCTTGGCCTGTGACAGCCTGTTTACATCCTGGAGTTGGTCCCTGGTTTTTACTGGCTTTGGGTGTCTGATCTTCCTTAGACCTGCTGCCAATTCTATCTGGCATTCCTCAGGGCCACTCTCCTCTGACCAACCCATCCATAGTCTCTGAAGTAATAATGGCTTGTTTTGTATGTCTTCCCATGATTGATGGCATGGAATAATGCATCATGTATACTTGACTTGAGCTAGAAAGAATTTGATTCACTATGTCTGTGTGTGTATTTATATTACGTGTGAGTTTGTGATATGTACATGTATACATGTGTACGTGTGTGCACTCTTATGTGTGTTTACATTATGTGTGTGATGTGTACATGTATATGTGTGTGTGTGTGTGTGTAGGCCAGAGGAAGATTTCAATCATTTTTTGAGGCACTGCCTCTTACCTAGCCCAGAGCTCAGTGATTCAGCTTGTCTTATCTAGCTAGCTTGCTTAGGGGATGCTCAGGCTCTCCTTCTCCCCTGCTGGGCTTAGGCAGGCTAGCACAAACATCTACGTTTATGTAGAGGCTAGAGATCCAATCACGGCTCCTCATAGTTGAATGACAAGGGCTTTATCCACTGAGCCATCTCCCTAGCCTGTTCTATTCACTTTTTAAAACTGACTAAGTATATTTGTAGCCAGTACTGTGCATACAGTTTTCATTTTTACAGGTAGGGAAATGGGGGCACACCAGAATTAAGAAACTTGTCCTATATCTGCCACTGGCAGAGCCAGAAAAGGAGGAACTCAACCATGCAATGCAGGACTTGCTCTCTTTACCCGTTGCCCTGTTGCTCTGCATTACTTACAAGCTACCTACACCAACCTTTGGTTTGAATTAATGAGTTTTATAAAAACTAAACTAAAATAAAATAAAATTAAATAAATAAATAAATACGCTTTACACACAGGGAGAGCTACCTATGTTAGCTGTTGTTATTAGCATGTTTAATGAAAAGCAAAGACTAAGGACATAGAAGTAATAGAAGTCCATATATCATGCCTGGGATTTGTGAAATTGTGCTGATATACAACAGACTGAAGTAAGATTTTTGGTTTTGGTTTTCCTTTTGTTTTGTTTTTTTAACTAAAGGACCATGGGCAAACAGGTCAGGAAAAATATTGATTGATTGAAAACTAATAGTCTTTTATGCTACTGAATTTCTCCAAGCCTTTAATATCCTGTTGTATATTAATGCCCCCAAAAGTAGCCATACCATCCAGAGTTTTCCCACCTAGCCCCCACTATTTTCTATTAGAATAATAAGCAGGAAAAGCTAGCACTATACACTGTAATGCTTCCATAGACTATTTTCTTTTTTGGTTGGTTGGTTGGTTGGTTGGTTGGTTGGTTGGTTGGTTGTTTTTTTTCCAGACTAGTCCTCTCTGATATCTGGGAACTTGGGGTTCAGAAGAGGTCCCATGACTCTCTTGCCAAGTGCTTATGACGCTGAAACATCTTATAACCATAAATGTCTCCATGCTAAATTCCTGCTATCCTTCCAGGTGGCTGAATGTTGGAACATACCAGGGAGACAATAAAACTAGCCCCAAACATAGTCTTAGGTTATTCAGTTTCTAATGAACATGTCTAGTAGACATTTCATATGTGTTATCACAGATCACTGTTGGAATAATTCTGCTTGATTCTCCTGGCAAACGACCCTTGAAGACTGTAGTCTAGTTTATTCCAGATGCCACACCATGTGTTTTTCTTCTTTCTGCTTTGATTTTTGTTTGGTCTTATTGAAATAAATCTTAGTTATGAGTCCAAAACTTTGCAGGCTCCTGTGAGTCAACCTAGGAAATCACCAAGGCTCTGGGTGTTCCTTGGGGATTCGTCACATCCAAAATGTCCTCCTCATAGTGCTTTTCAGAATCTCATAGAATTTTGAGATTTTTTATACAATTTTACTGTGTGAAGCAATAATTAGCTCTGTTCAGTCCTTTGGGTGAAAACAGACACCACACCACACTTCTACTCTGATCATTTATTCAAAGATGTTAGTTCATTTACAAGTAACCAAAACCAACTGTAGTAATTTTATTGTCCTGTAGGAACAGTGGGATGGAAAGGAGAAAGATAGAAGTAACAGTTTCCATGTAAAGAATCTTTATATCCTTCCATTCTTAGTCATAACTCTTTATTCCAAACTAAAAGCATCTAATTTTATATATAATTATTAATTGTATAAAATATATTAAAATAATAAATTTGTAACCTGTTGGTATATCTAATCAGAGAATCCCACTAAAGAGACTACATGCCTCTTTGAGTCTCATATTTGCCTCAGTAAGTTTGATTTCCTTGAGTTCACTTGATAGCATACACAGCTGTATCGGGGCCTCCTGAGAGCAAATAGGCTGCTGTGTTGCATGAAAAAAACAAGCAGAGATGGTAATTAGTCCCAGCATGCGCTGCTCCAAGCACCATTCCTGGTACTTCTTGTCCACATTTTTCTTGGCAGACTTGTCTTCTCTCTCTCTCTCTCTCTCTCTCTCTCTCTCTCTCTCTCTCTCTCTCTCTCTCTCTCTCTCGGTGTGTGTGTGTGTGTGTGTGTGTGTGTGTGTGTGTGTGTGTGTGTGTATTTCTCTGATGCCAAAGGTTTTCTTGCATATCCTCTATCCTTGGAGAACTGCTTTGTCTCCTGTGACCTAGGCTACTTCCTTTGACTCATTATTGAATGTCTAGACCAACCGACAGTGTTTTCCTTTTACCTCTTTTTTAGGCCTCTGTTGACCAATTTCTTGATAATGGGTCTTGAACCCCTTGCTTTGTCTGACACCTTGCCTTGCTGACTGGTTGGCCAGATTATCCTCAGTGTCTCATTACCCATGCACAGGCTGCATCCTGCCTCCTATGTTTTTGTTTCTCCTTCAACTTTGTTTTCTTTGACCTCTCCATTTAAACCCAGGTTTTCTTTCTAGGCTCAGTGAAGAGACCCTTCTGCTCCCTCATATCCTTGACATGTTCCTGATCTTGTTCCTGATCTTTGGATTCCCACTAAATATCTCTGTAGATATGCCTGGAAACTTAACAACTTCATTTAATTATACACCCAACATTCAATGAATGAAATACTAAAACTCAGTCACTGCACTTAATAAGAGTGATAAAAGAAAAACAAAACAAAGCCCGTCGTCCCGAAGAGCTTACTGTCTTATTTTGCTGTGATACATGATGTTATGTTATTTTTTGGTCTCATATTAGTTAACTGATTATTCATTTGTTCTTGTGAAATTCCCTGAGGAGAGGAAAAGTGTTAAATGACCAGTAGTCAATATAGATGAACAAGTTACATAAAAATCCAAAATGTATACCCTTTCTACAGTCTAGTAATCTTGGCCTCATCTTTAAGATGAGACTAGTAACATCTAACTCTTTGGTCTTCAGACTGGCTCAGACAGTGCTAAGAAAATGCCCAACACTAGGCCATGCATAGCTTAGTCATATCACTAAATAGCAGCCATAGTTCTCCACTAAGTCATCCAGTGTTTATGATTCCATTTTCCAGGAACTTTGGCAACACTTGGAGACTGATTTTGATGGGAAGATCCCAGCATTGTGCTGTCAGCCTTTCCCCATAATGTCCAACCTGAGCAGGATGGGAGGAGATGAAAGAATGGAGCTATGAGTCACAAAGTCAACAGTGCATTAAAGAGTCTCCAGGCTTCCTCTGAACAGGGACATGGATTTCCACATCCATTTTTGGCTTTAATATTGCTATTCAATGTTTGTTTCATTTCCTAGCAGTCACAAGAGGCAGAATAGAGTTCAGAAAGAAGGAATTTCCTTGTAATATCCACTCACTGTACTGTGTGTCCAGTGCCATGTACATACACATTCCCAACTTTACAGCATCCCTCCAAAGAGTTTCTCATTTCTGCTTCCCAGAATAAAAAGCAGAGCCCTCAAGACAATAGGTAAGTTGACCATAGTTGTGTAATTAATCAAAGAAGATCCAGAGCTGTTGTCCTTTCCAGTAAATGCCCCTTAGTAATTCAAAGGCTAGCTTATTCTGTCTCTGTTTCCCCTACTACACAGTCCACTATCAGGCCACCCAAGAAATCTCCAGTGAAAAAGTAAATTCACAGTAGTCTTGCTGTTCCATTGTCCTAATACTTTTTAAGGCTGGGTCTTAGATGAATCAGTAGAAGTGCTTGTCATAAAATTTAAAGAGGCCTTCCAGAGTTCATGCAGGTGCACACCCACAATATTGCTTATTCTAATCCCAGTCCTATCCCTCCTGCCAAATCCCCTAGAGGCAATTACACTGGTGTCTATCACCATGGTAACCAGGACAGGCCTGAGACGGTCTAGAGAAACTTTGACATTCTTAACCTTTTAAGTCCATGTTTCTATTTCTGGACACCTCCTGACCTAAAACTATTTCTCCTTCTCCAGAAGTATATTTTATAACCATTTTCATAATACAGATGCATAGGCAGGGAGAAAAGTGACCATGAAGTGGTTCATTTGCTGACTGCCTTCTGTTTCTGTTGTAAGTGGCTAAGTTGCTGAAGATTGTGAGACCAGGATTTAGTGGGAAAATTTGTGCTCTGAGTGAGAAGTGGGTCTGTCTCTGACATAGGACGCAAGGAATTTCTCTAGCCATTGTTGAGACTCAAGTAAACCCTCCTTATCATACAGGAAAGGAAACAGATTTTAACAGAGAAAAGGAGTGAGTTGTGACCTCACTTAGCTACTTAATGCAGCATTGGGAGTAGAAAGTCCATTTCTTGATTTAGCACCTTTCCATGCTAAGTCAGGGAAATGGAGTCTACCATACATGGTCTTCTCTTGATTCTATTATAACTCTAATCAATAACTGTTTAGAAAGGCAGGAATGATCCTTACTGTCTATGTTCTATTTCACTCTCTTTCTGAAAGAGGCCATGTTTTTATTGGCCTGCTTTGTGCTAATCATGATACAATAACTGAAATAACTAACCTATAAAAAGAAATGGGCTATTAAGCTTACGTGAGATATTCAAATCAAAGATCAGGTGACCTAATGGCTACTCTAATGATGGTGGCATCATCAGATCAGTACTTCAAAACAACTGTTCACATCTCAAGCAAGAAAGCATTGAAAGAGAATTGAGACAGGATCCCCCTGTCTCCTCTGGGTGCATATTGCCAGTGACCAATGGACCAACCCATTATATATCTACCTATTCCCTACCTTCCAAAGGGTCAACCACAGTCTAAGATTTCCACTCTGGGAACAAACCTGGAAAATGGGTCTTTATAGAATGTTGACCCAAATCATATACTTCCCATACAGTAGAGTATGAACACTTTATTTCATGGACCACCTACTTTAAACTTATTTATCATAGCATCCCAAATTACAGAGTTTTAAACTATTTCTTAGCTGGAGAGATGGCTCAGCAGTTAAGAGCACTGACTGCTCTTTTTGAGGTCCTGAGTTCAATTCCCAGCAACCACATGGTGGTTCACAACCATCTGTAATGGGATCTGATTCCCTCTTCTGGTGTATGTCTGAAGAGTAAATTTTAAAAAAATCCTTAAAGCTTGTTCAGAAATTCAACTATTTTCTAGTTCTTCTGAGTTGGGATGTGGTTCTCTGTCTCTTGAGTTTAAGAACTACTACTATAGATTTGAGGCTTTTTATATCTATGATTTCTTATTTAGTTTATGGCCTGGGCTTTTTTTTTTTTCCACTGGGGTTTTAAGTCTATGCATCCATCATCATTTTGTATTCCTAGGTCTTTGTCAAATTCAACAGGAAATGAAAACCACTGTTTTCTCATCAAGCTGTGATTTGACCAGAATACACATGGGAGAAAGAAATTTTTAAAATAAGAGACATTCTGTTTTCCCTTGTCGGTCATGATAGTATTACAGAAGAAGCTTCCTCATTCAACTGTCAGTATATTTTCAATAAAAGTTTCTTGTCAAACATGATGAAACACTCTTAAGATCTTCATTTTCAGTGAAGGGCAAAATATTTTCAAATACACATCAGTACTTTCTTCCAAATCCTTTGTAGGAGTTTTGGTTTTGTGCTTCCAGGATAAATTAGATAGAGGTAGACAGAGGGGGGCGAGTAATGGGCACTATCTATGCATGTGAATGTGTAGCACACCCGTGGCCTACATTAGTTACCAAGATAATAAAATTTAGAAGATTTTTAACTTTGGAAATTATGAATATCTATCCTTTGTCTTAAAGTTTAAATATTTTCACAGTTGCCCTATTTATCCACTATATGTCAGTATTTTCACTAATTGTTCTTATGAATCACTAATAACATCCTGATAATGGCCCTCTCATAAATAAGATTAACACCACAAAACAGGGACCCAAAGAGGTTCTTTATACTCTTTCTCCGATGGGCCATAGTCAGTATGTAGGTCCAAAGAGAGGCCTAACCAGAACTCAGCAACATTGAAAACCCAATGTTGGACTTCAAACTTCTACAATAGAAGAAAATGACGTTTATTGCATAAGCCACCCAGCTTATAGTACATTATAATGGCACATCTGATATCACATGAATCATAGTCCAGAAGTCGGTATATGGAGCTGGTTGAATACCAATTTCCTAATATTCCTCCCATTGAAAAGTAGGCTCTAAAACCCTCCTCCTAGAATCTGGGATTGCTTGCTGACTGATATAATTTGTAGGATATGATGGGTGTGATAAATGACCCAGTGTCTGGGTCTAAACCCAGAAATAACAGAAATACTAAATTTCTAACTCTTTGGAACACTTGCAATGAATCTGAGATCACTATATTGCTTTAAGTCCAAGCAACAGGAGAGACACACCATGTGAGAAAAGACAGAATAGCCAAGGAGCTCCAACCTCCAGACATACAAATGATGTAAATCTTCAGATGAACCATCCAACTGAGCCCTTCACCAATACCTAACCCATAAGTGCATGACCACAGTTAAATAAATGCTTTGAGCTATAAATATAGACTCAGTAACTTCAACGAGAGGTCATTTCTACATTCCACTCTTCTGAAACTTATTTTAGGCCCAGTTTTTGTTTGCTCCTAATGAAATTTGTTTCCATGGTTTTGTAAAAGCAGTTATATAGAGACCATTGAAAATTATATAATCCTTTTGTAATTAAATAGTAAATATGTAAATAAATATCTAGCTAAAGTTACGTAGCTGCCACTTCACAGCATCTATAAGTTTAACTGCCAATTGAATGTATTCAGAAAAGTCACTGTATGTTTGCTAAACATATACAGACTTTTTTTCAGTATTCCTAAACAGAACGGAATAACCACTATTTGCATACTATTTACATACATTGGGGATTATAAGAAAGCTAAAGATAGTTTTAAATACATGGGCAGATGTATGCAGTTTATATGCGAATAGTATACCAATTTTTAATGAGATACTTTCACATCTGTGGATTTTGGTGTCCATAAGGAGTCCTAAAAACCAGTCCCCTGTGATTGTTGAGAGATATCTGCATGTGATTAAAAATAATAATAATAAGTTATGAGGACCAGAGACATGAGTGAAAACAAGAGCAGCTTCTCCACGGAGTGCATTATCTTCAATAGACCACCTTGCTCAAGATCAAGAGAGCACCAGGCCCAGGACTGCTCCGCTGTGAGAACTGGTTTCCTTATCTCTGACAGCAGGTCCTAGTCACCTTTGCCATTGATGACTTTATGAGTATGCGAGCTCAGCTTTTGTACTATGTATTTATGAGTGTCTATTTGTGTTTCTTACAGTATATTAGAAACCTATTCCATGGTGCTCCAGCCCGTGGGACAAATGAAATATCCAGTTCTTTGCTGCACCCTGTACCTTTCTTGTCTCCTCCAGCTCTCAGTAAATATTTGTTGAATTAATGAATGAACAAATGAGTATGTGTTATTCACTGCAGTTACAAAGACAGATGAGATATGATTCCCTACCCTTGAGGAGCTCACAGTCTATTGAACACAAGCAGCAAATTAAATACTGGTCATGCCTCCTGGCTAGTTGATTCTTTTATTTGGAAACACCATTTCATCTATGTCTAGCTGCTATTCATACCAGCACCCAAATGAAACAAGATATGTGACAATGTACCTTGGAGGAACCTAGGTATGGAGCTGAGGCTTGTCATGTATTCTGCAGAGATAGTCTCTCTGTGCTGACTATCTGGGAAGGCAATGGGGAGAAATGTCCTCACCAGAGCTGCAGGAACCTGAGCCCAATTACTCAGAATCACCTTCAGGGACTGATCAGAGAAAGCAAGAACAAAACCACTGACACACCGTTCATTCAAACTGTGCCTGCCCTGGCTGCAGAAACATCAGTGTGGCCACTGGGCGAGCACAGCTCCCCAAGCCGCCTGAGAGATCTGAGATAGACACTAGGGTTGTGCTTAGGTTTGTAAAAAGGGAGCGGAGGATTGTTAAATCAACGGGAATGTATAATTGTGACCACCGAGAGCTAGGAATGAAGCAGAGAGGGATGATGAAGAAATTCTCGATTAAGGACACCCAAGCAGACTTAGGAGCAAGAGCAGACTCTGGTAATCTGGCATTCTACAGTTCAACGCAGTGACTGTATTCAGAGAAACCCACTAGATCATGTATGGAGAACCATGGGAAAGGAGCTCAGATATACTCATGATTAGGCAATAGAAATGTTAATAATCCTGGTTTAATCGGGATCTTTCACTCACATATATTGAAGATCATATAGCACGTCCCATAAATATGTGCAAGTCCATGTCTGTTGGAATTTTTTTTTAAATATTTAAAGAGATGGAAATGTTTCCTACCGGAATTTCTTTATTAGAAATTGTAAACATATGTTGAATTATTAAAAGTTAGTCCATAAATATGTATAATTAAAATAATTAATTGAACAAGAGCAAAGTGTAGAAAACCCAGATTTTTAATCAGCCATGGTCATCCATGTTCTTAAAAGAATTAGCTCTTTTTCCTTAACAAATATGTTTCCCTGTCCTGAGAGGCATGCAGGCGTGGCCGCTGTGTCACATGTGTGTCAGTAGGTGGCAGAGAAGAGAGAGGCTATGTCCAAGCTCAGGGTTCGGAACGGTGAACATTTGAATGATTAGTAGGCTAACGCTAACTGAAAAACAAAATTGAGCCTAAGATGATCACCAGTCCTGCATTGACACCCAGGCCCAGCCCGGCTCCAAGAGTGGGGAGCCAGCCCAAGACAGATGACCCCTGCCTGGGCGCATGGTTGGCCCAGGTGAGGAGTAAACTCATGACAACCACCAGTCCAGCACCATGAGGCCTGATGAAGGAACTAGTCTGAGATGACCTCCTGTCCTGTTCCATACAGGCCTGGGGTGAAGGTAGGGGAGACCATGCCAGAGGTATCCCCTGCCCAGTATCATAATGCCCAAGTGGGGTATAGCACTCCTGAAAGCATTCTTGAGATGACCCCAGACATTCAGAGATCCTGGGTGCCACTAAGAGGAGCAAATATGTGGTGGAGAAATGGAAGAGAAGGAGAAATACAATCATGTGGGCACAATGGAGAGTGGCAGAACTGGAGACTTGAGGGCAGTGAGGAACAGCCTGATGTAAGTACTCAGTCATGCCACCTGGAACCATGGTGGGGTCCTGGCCTGTGCTGCCGCAGGGGGCCACTTCTGAGTCCATGGCCCTGTCGTACCTGGGGTCTGTTACTACCAAAGGCCAGGCGGACATCACTGGTGTGGGCTGCTGCTGAGGAAATGTTGGTATCTGAGGGCTGTGAAGAACTGGCTCCACCATTTACCTGGGCATCATGGGGGAGCTAGCCCTGGAGTCCTGAGAGTGGGAGAGCTGACCCTGCTCCTAGCTAACTGTAGTAATCAGGAGAACAACCCGCTCATCGTTCAGGAAGCACAGTAGAGCTGGCCCTCGTTGCAGGAGTTTCAGATAAGCTGACCTGAAAGTATATACATGGGAGAGCCTTCCCTGTCACTTACGTCCCATGCAGTGGCGTGAACAAAGGAGAAATGCCCTCCCCCTCCTCAATCCACTGCTTTCCACATATGGCAGGCAGGAAAGCTGGCCCTGCACCTCACCTGCTGCCGCACTTGGGAGAGGGGGGCCGGCACCTCCCGTAGGCAGCGCGGGAGAGCGTAGCCTGGGTGTGGGGCTTGCTGGTGAGCTGGCCCCCAATGCATGAGCTGGAGAGAGCTGGTGTGGTGATCAGTTCAGATGTCTCTCAGGTCCAGATCTAGGGACTTGATTGGGGCCACCCCACCATCTACTCCAAAATCATAGATGAACTGCTGGAGCGTGTAATGGGGAAGGTCCTACAGAATCAAAGCTATAGGGTCTCCATGACCCAAGATATCCGAGAGGAGTCCCAAGGAGGTTCCAGTGTTGATTATTTAATAGAGGTCAGAGGCCTCGACCAAACCAATGACTCATTGAAATGAACATTTGCAAGCAAAGAAGTGTGGATAAAGTATGAGGGCATACTGCGGGACACACTGTGACGCACTACAGCTTCCACAAGTTTCTGTTCTAGGGGAGTTGCAAGGGTGGAGGGTGGGACCAAGGGAAAGGGAAGATAAGTGAGATGGAGTGCATGATGCAAAATTCACAAAGAACCAATACAAGAGTTCTTTTTAAAAAAAAATAAGCATGTTTCAAATTTGTACATCTTTGCCCCCTTTATCCTTCAGAACTTTTAAGTTAGACAAAGGGAAAAACAATACCTTTGTTTAATCTCATGGGTGAATGGCTTCGGGGGTCTTTCCTTTATTCTAACAAAAGTAAGTATCCATGTCAATATTTTTATATGAATCCACATGCAGTGTTGACTTAGATTTCTTTTTGTGTTGAATACAGCAAGGGGAGGGTGTCTGAGCATTGTTGCACAGGGATGCTGACGTTGTCTGGTCAAGTAGTGGACCCTGCTACAGCTCAAATAGACTAAGCTCTGTGGGAGAAGAGACTGCTTGCAAAGGAGAATCTGGTGCGATGCTTAACCAGCAGTCTGTTTGCTGCCTTTGTCCACCACACTCTGAGGTCTTGCACGTAGAGACTCCTTAGGAAAGCTTCAAAATCCCTCTCCTCCTGCGAGCTTGAAAGTTTATCAGCAATGGTGTCTAACAAAAAGAAAAGACAATTGTTATTAAGACCTGTTTTCTCCTTTAAGCAGTAGTTCATGGTAGTCAACTTTAGATTCCAAAAGAACCAGATTTATTATGTCAGCAGTTACATAAAATGATAAATATCAAAAGTTTTTAAACTTGGCAAACAAACTGTCGGTGTGACCCATTGCAAGTTTGAGCACTGTCTTCTGAGTCTGGTAAAAGAGATCCACTTTCAGAGAAACAAAATTAAAGAAGCCAGCATGTGGTCTTAACATCGATACCTCGGGGCAGGAGAACTATAACAAATTTGAGGGTATCCTGGGTTAATAGTGAGACCCTGCCTATAAAAGAAAAAAATTAAAAGGAGAATATTAAACTGTCACAAAAATATAACGTGCTCACTGATTTCCCTTTCTATCCGTTGAAGTTTAGCCATCTTTCTTCGACCCGTGGCTTAACTGAGCTAACTGCTGTGACTCTTGGCTATTCTAAATATTTTCCTGTGTTCTGGACTATCTTACTTTAGTACACGTAAAAACTCTAGAATGTCATGGCCCTCAATGCTTGTCTTTATGAGAGGTGCTATGTTAAGTGAATTAAAGTTGGAAGTGACTACAAAGATAAAAACAGTTAAAAAGAGACACGCCTGTTTCCAAGACGTCTGCATCAATCAGTGCCTTGGGATACAAAGCACACACAGGGAGAGAGATGCACAGAGCAGAGCTGCGGAGTATCATGGATTACCCCTGCTCCCAAGGCAGCAATCACCTCCTTCCACAGTCTTGTCCCCTAACCAACAGTGCCAAATATTTCAACAGGTGGTAGCATGGATGAAATCCTTGAAGCATGGGCCCTTCTTTCTCCTTCAATTGAGGAAAAAAAGATTCTATGAGGATAATATCATAGACCCCTAAAAGAACTTAGAAAGGTCATATGGTTTATGCTCCTGACTTCAGGTTAAACCAAGCATCACCTAGCCACAGACGAGTGATATGTCTGTTTGTAACTCTTCAGGCAAAACAGACTGTTTGGCCTTCAGGCCTTCAGCTTGATGTTTAATTGCCTTGCAGAAGGGAGTTTTTCTGTTCTGTGTTCAGAGCTGATCAGAGTTGGTTCTAATACCTATGCTGTCACTCTGACCATGGAACATTTAGTAGCCTACTGATCTTGCTAAATCTTATTCAACTGCTTTGTGGCATTGGGATAAGCAACTGGCTTCTTACTGACATGGGGTGATTTTTAAGGAGTAAAGAGAAAAGAGAAAAGACCCTTGAAAGACGTCATTTCTCTGTTCCACTGTTAGCTGACATCTGACTATTACAGTCCAAGTGTTCTTCAGCATGACTGTGGAGGTAGACGCTGCAAAGTGTGGTCATTTCCTGAGGTAGTAGACAGCATGGTGTAACTGGAAAAAAAAAATTGGCACACACTTCAAAGGGAAGCTGGCTTTCCATCAAAATAGCAAGATAAAAGGAGAAAACATTTAGTGTGTCACACTAGACTGTGGGAGTTAGTACTTACAGCTTATGCCAGATACCATTTGACATCACTGGGGCATAGGACCAAAAAGCTTTGCAGCCAATCCCCTGGATGATAAGGGAAGATGATTCCTTTCATTTGTCATTACTAAGGAAGCTGGGAGACATGTTGTTGACAGAGACCTACATGGAGCCCTGCATACAGATGACAGGGAGCAGAAGTGTGGTTTTATGGGTTCTAGCTATACCACAGGAGCTTTGCACAGAAAGTCAAGCACTTTCAGACAACAGTTGTTTGCTGTGGTAATGTCTACGAAATGCCTCTTGGTTATTAGTGACTGTACCTTCACCATAGTGGGGAAATTTCTGACCTAAGACTTTGCTATGAAATATGCTTTAAAGACTTGGGGACTTGAAACGTGCTCCGTGAGCTGAAAGAGCTCCTCAAGGTTCTCATACTCCACAATAAATAAGCTTAGTCCTCGCTGGTTATCACAAGGCTGGGATCTAGCTTGCCTTTTTTTAAAGCAACAAAGGCATAAAGTATGTGTAGCCTCAGCCGAGGTTAGCACTGAGGTCTAAGGTGAAGGATAACAAGTGTGGACCATGTCCTCAGACTACTTGCAGGCAGAGCTGATATTCAGCAACTATTTGTTGAATAAAACATGAAGGGAGATATTTAAACAGATCCATTGTAACATGGCATAAGTTCTAGCAGTTTCTGCTGTGATTCTCTCTGTGGGTGACGTAATGGGGTGGGGAGAACCTTGAAGAAGATATAATGTTTGGACTACTTCTTCATTTTTTGAGGTTATAATAGAATTACATCATTTCTTCTTCCCTTTTCTCCCTTCAAACTGTCACATATGCCCCTTCTTGATATATTCTAAATTCGTGTGTGTGTGTGTGTGTGTGTGTGTGTGTGTGTAATAGGAATGTATCACAACCTGCTATATAACCTATAAACTGGCCATTTTGCATAATGTAACTTGTAAATTTGTTTTCTTGGCTGGTCATTTGATACTAGATAAATAGTTGGTGTGCTCTTCCATTGAGAAAACTGTTTCTCTCACTCTTAGCATTCCTTAGTTGCCTGGGTTACATCTGTTGATTTGCAAAGCAAGCACTTTCAATTTGAATATACACCACACACACACACACACACACACACACACACACACACACGTCATAATGTCATATGCATGGTACATGGGCTGGACTGTTAGGTCCAAACCTACAGTGTGACGGGAGGTAACACCAGTGATCAGATGGGAGGCAGGGGGAAGCTGAAGTGCAAAACTGGTGATTGATTAGTGTCTCTTCAAACTCTTGGTGGTGAGCGTTTTCTTCATTATAAATCAAGCCCCACTCTCATCAACATTCACTTCTTTGAACTTTCCTGAAAAGTAGAATCATCCTCTTGGCCCATATCATTCATCTTCTAAACTTTAATGTGTGAGATGATTTCTCAGCTTGGGAATATTCAGTGTCAACACAGGCATTTATGTATGTACACTCTTTTTCAGAAGTGATACTCTTGGGACCAGAAAACATAAAGGTGTATGAGTTTAGTGCCATCGCCCATACAGGGAGTTGTGGGAATTCTTGTATGCAGATGAAAAGAAACACAGAATCCATGGATCTTCAATGAGAGAGCACCGCCAACTTCCCACTGCGCCTTTGCCAATTTGTCTTGTCACATCAAAAATCTCAACTATACACAGAGAGACAGTGACTCTGAAACTCAGAAACTCTGGGGACAAGCTGCCTCTTATACTCTCTCTCTCTAAGAAACAAGTGATTAGCACAGGAAGAGGGGGACAGAGCGAATGTTAATCAGCTCAGGGGAGCCCTCCATACAGTAACTATCTGAGAAATTATGCTTTGTAGTTAAGTTTCCTTATGCTTTTCAGGCCCCAAACTAATGCTAGAAGGCAAATACCACGTACTCTCTGAGAACAAAACAGCTCTGTTCTCCTTCTTGGAGACAGATTACTGAAGAGTCACACTAACGCATGAAGTATATGAAGGCATAGAGTGTGTGCCAAGGGCACTACAAGAGACCCCTGGCTTCCTTTATAAAGGGCAGGATTAAGAGCTCAGAAACTGAAGCTTTGTAACTGAGCTTGAGCACGCAAAGCATTCCAGGGATGGCAGAAAGACTCAAGAACTGACTTGTTTACTGTGGCTGGAGAGTCACGTTGTGAAAGAATAGATAAAAGTTGCTAAAATATAGTAAATAATAGTATAAGGTGCTAAAATATTGAAATATTACCAGTAAGTTCTTATGGCCTTACAGAGATATATATTTTGTGACGGGGGACCTAGATAAACCATGTAGCTATAATCCAAGCCTCTACAACCTCTGTACATGCATATGCATGCTTGTGCACACACGTGCATGCACACACACGCACACACACGCGCACACACACACACCATCATGCCAAAGCACCATCCTAACTGCAGCCGTCATGCTGAGAAAACCAGGGACGAGCAAAAGGACTACTTTGGTGTTATGAATACAAAAATGAAGGGTACCTGTGTACCCTCTTCTGGGAAATGAGTCAAATCGGTGAAAAAATGTTAAATCATCACAGCAAATTTCAATCTCAACCCCAAAGAGACGACGGTAACTTCTAGTTTTAATGAATGGTTTCTTGCTCATCTCCAATCATAGGAATGAAGAGCAATTTCAGGTTTCTATTTTATTTTTGGTTGTACATCCATTATATAATCATTATCCTGAAAGTTTTAAGTTATGGTTGTATAAACTAAAACCTCTCTGGCCTCTCCACTTGTCTTTCCTCTTTACATAATTTCTCCCTGCTATTTTGTCCCTCTGAACTCTGAGTGGTTGTTTCAAGTTAGTCTCACCTTAATAACTTCTCTAGGAAGTTGATTTTCAGGGAGTCTTTGTAAATATAGAATTCTCACCTCACAAAGACCCACTGAATCAAAACCTCCTGTGTTGTCCCTAAACATGTACATGTTAGAAGGTCCCCCACTCACTTCTTAGCTTGGTGATTACAGACATGAGAAGTTGTCCCGCCTCACTATTCTAATACATTTAATTCAGGTCTGGTTTTTTGCTTTGTAAGCTGTTTGAGGTTTTAGATTCAGCAATGGATTATTTGCCTGTTTTTTGTGCTTTTAATACGATCCTTTTATTTTGACATATGGCCTTATTACTTATCTTTCTGAACATTTGTGTTTTGAGCAAAGGTTTTCAGAATACAAAGAAGGTACAGTCTTGCCTTGTGCTGAATGTTTTCCCAAGTGTATCATCCTCTTCTTTGACATGTATATGTGTATAGCCTTTCTTTTGTGTTAAGGAACTATTTAGTTCCATGTTACAGCCTGTTGGATAACTCACATTTCAGTAATGCCCAAAGTGACTTCCTGAATTCCCAGGAACTCTTAAGTTGTGGTCTTTGTGGTTGACGTTGACATAGAAAACTTTTGCTAATTTGTAGCCTTGGGAGAATGGCTAGTGGCCAAGTTCATGAGGCCCTTGCAGTGGAATTTTGCCTGAGCATTTTCCTAAATAGTACATCTGTGAAGAAAGATGGATCTTGGCATGAAGACCCATCTCCCCACATCTCACGTACACTTCACCTTGCTTACTGCTGTGAGTACCCAATGTGGCTGCATCTAGTCTTAGATGAGACCTTGTACCCCAAGTAATAGAATGTACATATCTGAGGCCTGTAGCTGAGAATAATTGTGCAGCCTCTTTAAGAATTCCTCATTGGTGTAGCTGGTGATGGTGGTGCACGCCTGTAATCCCAGCACTCTGGGAGGCAGAGGCAGGCGGATTTCTGAGTTCAAGGCCAGCCTGGTCTACAGAGTGAGTTCCAGGACAGCCAGGGCTACACAGAGAAACCCTGTCTCAGAAAAAACTAAATCCAAAAAGAAACAAAAAAAAAAAAAAAGGAATTTCTCATTGGTGACAGTTCTGTTAGAGAACTATTCCCAGTGAACTTAGTGTGGCAAACCTATAGAAATTGGATACTGAGGCAGGAAGATACAGAGTTTGAGACCAACCTGAGCTGCATAGCAAGATATTTTCTCAAAAATACCAATGTACGTCAGTAGCAGAGCACAGGTTTCGCATGCACAAGCCCTCGATTTTATCCCAACAACACAACAAAATACCCATATATATATACATGCACACACACACACACACACAGAGAGAGAGAGAGAGAGGAGAGAGAGAGAGAGAGAGAGAGAGAGAGAGAGAGAGAGAGAGAGAGAGAGAGAGAGAGATCAGTACTGTCAGAGAAATTTTGCATGACTGAACCATGTTAATTTTCTTCCAAGCATGAACACTGCACATTGTTCTTGATCCCAGACTAGATTCACAGAAAAGGCGGTAACTGTCTAGAACTGGAGATATCTCCAGTCTCCATGTGTGATTATGGTTACGTGAAATGTGGTATATGTGTATAGTGTACACAGATCCAGATTTGCCATATCCATCAATGTGGACCAATATTAAACAGAGAATTGAAGCAGAAGGTGTGTATTATGCAAGGCAATCAGTATGGACAACATAAATTTCACTAGCTGGCAACATTTGGTTAGCCTTAATCAGATAGAGATGCATACATAGGTGATTAATATACTTTTAAGCAGATAAATAGTATCTGAATGTATAGTACAGTGGTTATTGCAGACAGGATGGGGAAAGGGCTGAAGAGTGACACTTTTGGCCTTCAGTGTCACTGTTAATATTTCTGCTTCTACATTCAGTAGCTACATGAGTATTTGGTTTATTGTAATTTTATTGGTTATCTTATTTATTTACATTGAGAGTGTTCAGTATATACTATTTTTCTGTTACATTGCAATTTATTTATTCCCCTTCCCAGTTTCCCCTCCACATTTCCCCTATCCTCTCCTCCCTCCCTCTGCCTCTCTGAGGGTGCTCCCCCAAACACCCACCCACTCCTGCTTCAGCAGCCTAGCATTCCCCTCTCCTGGGTCATCAAGCTTCCACAGGGCCAACGGGCTCCCCTCCGAATGATGCCAGATAAGGCCGTCCTCTACTGCATTTCCAGCTGGAGTCATGGGTACCCCCTGTGTACTCGTTGATTGGTTGGTTTATTGTAATTTTTAATAGTAATATTAATTTGAATAATGATATCTTAACAATCGTACCCTTAAAGGTTTTAATTTATTCTAGTAATTAAGTTATATTTACAGCATTATTTTAATAACTTCTTTCGTGTGACATTTTATTATAAGATTTTTTTACATAAACCACAACATTTTTGCTGAGTGTAGCCATTCACTGTCCCTGATCAGCTGTCATGGTGGCCTTAGGCCATGTGTCCATATTAGAACGAGGATTACAGTTTTCTTCTATGCACTTATGTGACTCTGTGAGTCTGGCTACTCATTTGTTTGGGGGTTTTTTGTTTGTTTGTTTGTTTGTTTGTTTGTTTGTTTGTTTTCAAATATTCTTTATAAATTTTTTGTGTGGATTCTCACCATACATCCTCATGCACTCACAAGAGAAGGAAGGTGACAGGAAGAGATTAGAGACTGGCAGTAACTCAGTTAACTGAAACAATAGCAGAAGGGTGTGCTGAGGAAGCTGACAGTGCCCACCATGGTGAGCCACACACCACAAGGGGCTGAAAAGCGTGAGCAGGAATGTGGTTTTATCTTAAAGGCAAGAGTGAGTTCCCGTAGAACCCAAAAAAAGAAAGGAAACATGGTCCTGTCCATCATCTTGTCTGTTCCTGAGATGGGGAAGAGAAAACGCTATGTTCTCCCTTATCCAAAAGCTTGTTGAGAGTGTTCAGTGTATACTAGTTTTGTTACATTACAATTTAACTAATACATATTATACATACATAGATTATATACATATATATAATCAATATAAAAAGTTATAAATGGAGTGTGATACATCTCCATTCAGTCTACATATCGAAGACTCAAAATATATCAGACACCGCTTAATAGACACCCCTTACATTTGCAACTTTGGCAGTTGGAGCCCTGTCCTCTGTGTAGGTGCTATCAGAGGTTGCTCTGAGCTCCACCAGTCTCCTTAGCACAACTTGCCCATGTGCCTAGCCTGCTCTCCTTCCAGGGAAAGGCTGATCCCAGGAATCCTGCTCAAGACCTTTAAGGGCCTAGATATGACAATATTACTATAGGTCCTCATTAATTGACTGTTGTTCTGGCTAGGTCTACAACAATTCGACAAAAGCTAGAGTTACCTGAAAGAAGGGTACCTTATTTAAGAAAATGTCACCATAAGATCTAGTTTATAGGCAAGCCTTGAAGGCAATTTCTTAGTGATTGCAGGGAATGCCCAGCCCATTGTGGGTAGGGACATCCCTGGGCTGGTGATCCTGGGATCTACAACAAAGCAGGCAGACCAAGCCAGGAAACAGTACCCTTCCATGGCCACTGTATCAGCTCCCGCCTCCAGGTTCCCCCTCTGTTTGAATTCCTGTCCTTTACTTCATTCAGTGATGAATGGTGATGTGGAAGAGAAAGCCAAATAAACCCTTTCCTCCCCAACTTGCTTTTGGTCATGGTGTTTCATCATATCAACAGTAACTATAACTAAGACAACGATGAAGGACCCGTTCAGTAGTTCTCCCTCTCTCTCTCTCTCTCTCTCTGTGTGTGTGTGTGTGTGTGTGTGTGTGTGTCTAAGAACCTCAGGCTCTGTTCCTTAGGAGCTGATCACCTTATTTTATAGAATAAGGTTTCTCACTTGGCCTGGCACACACCAGGTAGGCTAGGCTGGCTCGTTAGTTAACCCTGAGGTTCTTCCTATATCTGTCTCTCCTGAACTGGGATTATAAGCATGTGCCAATGCCACTGTGCCTGGCCTTTTAAACATGGGTTCTGGATGTGGAACTCAAACTTTGTGCTTACAAGACAATCATTTCCAGCTACTACATTTCCAGCTGGCGTCATGGGTAACCCCTGTGTAGTCTTTGATTGGTTGGTTTATTGTAATTTATAATAGTAATATTAATTTGGATAATCATATTTTAACAATTGTACCCCTAAAGGTTTTAATTTATTCTAGTAAAACAGTTATATTTACAGCATTATTTTAATAACTTTTTTGTGTGACATTTTATTAAGCCATCTCCTTAAATCCCATCGATGTAATCCTATTCAATGTCAGAAAATTCATTTCTGAGTTTGATGATTTCCTGCCTTCTACTCCTCCTGGGTGAATTGGCTTCTTTTTGTTCCAGGACTTTCAGGTGTGTCATTAAGCTGCTAGTGTATGCTCTCTCCATTTTCTTTTTGGAGGCACTCAGGGCTATGAGTTTACCTCTTAGCACTGCTTTCATTGTGTCCCAAAGATTTGGGTATGTTGTGCCTTGATTTTCATTAAATTCTAAAAAGTCTCTGATTTCTTTCTTTATTTCTTCTTTGGTCAAGGTGTCATTGAGTAGAGTATTATTCAGCCTCCATGTGTATGTGGGCTTTCTGTTGTTTTTGTTGCTATTGAAAATCACTCTTACACCATAGTGATCTGATAGGAGGCATGGGATTAGTTCGATCATCTTATATTTGTTGAGGTCTGCCTTGTGTCCAATTATATGGTCGATTTTGGAGAAGGTACCATGAGGCGCTGAGAAAAAGGTATATTCTTTTGCTTTAGGGTGAAATGTTCTATAAATATCAGTCAAATCCAATTGGTCCAAAGCTTCAATTAGTTTTACTGTGTCTCTGTTTAGTTTCTGTTTTCCCGATCGGTCCATTGAGGAAAGTGGAGTGTTGAAGTCCCCCACAATTATTGTGTTAGATGCAATGTGTCCTTTGAGCTTTAGTAAAGTTTCTCTTATAAATGAGGGTGCCCTTGTATTTGGAGCATAGATGTTCAGAATTGAAAGTTCTTCTTGGTGGAACTCTGCAGCAGTAAGACCAACAGAACAACTAATCTGGACTCTTGGGGCTTTCAGAGACTGAATCACCAACCAAAGAACATGCATGCACTGGACCTAGGACTCCCCACATATATGAAGCAGATATGCAGCTTGGTCTTCATGTAGGTCCTGAACAGGTGGAGCGGGGGCTATCCCAAAAGCTACTGCCTATATGTAGGATATGTTCTTCTAGCTGGGCTGCCTTGACTGGCCTCAGTGGGAAAAGAATCACCTAGCCTAGCAGAGACTTGAAGTCCCAGGGTGGGGAGATAGCCAGGTAGTGACCCATCTGCTTAGAGGAGAAGGGAAGGGAGATGAAGAAATTATTGTGGGAGGGACTGACTGGGAGGGGGTAGGTGTGTCCAAGGTAAAGTAAATAAGTAAAAAATAAAACAAAATGAAAAAATTCAAAGGACCATGCTCTAAGAAAAAATTCCTGTCTTAGTTTAAAATTTTGAGCAATCCATTCATGAGTTCTCGGCATAATTTCCTTCCTTCAGGCAACCTGCCTCGGCAGATCTCTGGATTAGCAATATCTCCTGGGATCAATCATATGTATGTTTATAGGCCAGTACACGGTCATTTTCTGTAAGGGACCAAAATAGCAATTTTCTAGTTGTTTTCTTCTTTGATTTGCTTCACTGTAAATGTGACACAAAACTGGCTGGGTTAGACTAATTATATCTAAGATTTTGTTTCCTGCTGCTAAGTGGAATTATGTAGAAGGCATCTCTCCACCCCCAAAGAATGGAACATTTAACCACAATAACCATTTCAGCATTAGATGAGGCATCTTGCTGACTTTTATGGAGAGTGATTTATAGGTTATTTTGTACCCGCATTTCCATAAATTATGTGTTGAGCCAGGGAAACATGCACAGGTCTTGCAGAATTAAACTGATACTCAAGATAGATCCAAAGAGGCTGTAAAGTAAGAGCTCCTTAGCCATGGAGCCAACACAAGGAAGGAAGGGGTGTGATAGCATCCAAGTACCTGTGCAGATTCAGATGTATATACCTTTAAGTTCATCAGCAGTAAACATCCCCAAACACATTTGCAATTCTCTTTCCCCCCTTAGTATTTTCACCATATTGGAATTCTGAAGTAAAATAAGTCACTCAGTTATCCAAGCAGGAGATATTGATGACAAATGCACTGTGTGCATAAAAATGTATACTCAGGTCAGGTCAGTGATTTGCTGGATAATACACTTGCTGTACTAGCCAGACAATCCTGAGATAAAGTATCCAGAATCCATACTTTTAAAAAGCCAGATGAAGGAGTCCACATCTATAATACCAGCATTCTGATGATAAAATGGAAGACAGAAACATGAAAGTCCCCAGACCGTTTGCTAGCCAGCAAGCCTGGAGTATATAACATCATGAAGTACAGAGGAACAGCAGAGAGACCCTGCCTCAAAACAAAGTGAGAAGCAAGGACCTACTCCCTGAAATGGTTCTTTATCCAGCCCCGCTGGACCTAGTTATTCGGGGAGCCGAGGAAGACCGAGCCTGTTAAGAGAAATGGGCAGGAAAGAAGAGCGAGGCCAAGCAAAAGGGGTGTCTTGTCAAAGCCTCTTTAATGAAAAGCAAAACGCCTGGTTTTGAACCCACTGTAAGAGGAAGTGGGGAGGGACTGAGGAGAATGCTAAAGTATTCTTTACAGAAAGACAGAAAGAGGAAAGGTCATCTGGGGCGGATGTTGATTGTGGCTCAAAGCATGTAGCTGTTTTTCTGGAATGCTGGTTCTGCCTAGACAACCCCAGGTGTTCAGCCAGGATAAGAACCAGTTGATCAGCCTTGTGTGAAGAAGGGGGTGGTTCAGCTGTAAACCACAAGGTCAGTGAGCTTTCAAGGTGAGAGCTGTTGAAAGTCTGGTTTTCCACAGTTTGGTCTTCCGCAGTTCTTTGGCCTCTATCCATGTATCATGGCATCTGTTCAGACCACACACATGGGTACACACACACACAAGGGCACACACACACACACACACACTTCATCTTCTCAGTTCTGTATTCTAAGCCTTTTTTAGGATCCAATACTTAACGACTTATACCTTACCTGTGGTAATTTTATTCTGATACAGGTTCTACATCTCTCACAAGTTATTTATGAGAAAACTCAAGGTGGTTTTTTGTTTTTTGTTTTTTGTTTTTTGTTTTGCATCTAAAATCCTTGCAATAGATTGGTAACCATCATAGAATTAAGCTATCCTCTACCTATAGTTAGTGTGTGTGTGTGTCCATCCAACCCAACACAGTATGATAGGGAGCTGCTATTGAGAAATCAAAGTACTGGGTATGATTAAAAAAGATCACAAATCTCATTCTGTCTTTAATTTCATATCACTCTCCAACAACTGAATCATGCACTACCCCCATGGATTCAGTGGTACCATGCACTTTTAGTATACGCAACAAAGTTATGACAACATGTTTCTAAAATAAGCCACCCTGCTGGGCTGTTGTTATTCAAGTTTGGTATTGCTTCCAAATTATTCAGTATTGCTAGACCAGTTTTATTAATCCATTCATCTCCCCAGAGAGTCCTAGTAATTTTGTATTATTGATGTTCCCTTTCATCTGAAAGTAATTTCAAAAACAGGCTCAGAATTAAGGGCAGCAACCTGAGTTCTAGGGATGGGGGACTTGGGGAAATGGTGATCAGAGGGTACAAGCACACAGTTCTAATACCTGTAGACTGACTGCATGGCCTGATGGTAACAATTAATAATGACTATGACATACAATGCCGGCTCTCTGTGTCCTCAAAATCTCTACCCACAGAGGGATAACTCTTATCTAGTACTTACACTGGACCTGATGTTATCACAAATCCAGACGTTATTTAAAGTCTATGAGAGGAGATAGATAGATAGATAGATAGATAGATAGATAGATAGATAGATAGATAGATAGATAGATAGATAGAGATATACATATAAATATAGATATGCATAAATAATTTGATAGCTTAGAAGTGGGACTTGAGCATCATTAGGTTAGATTTGGGTATCCCTGAGGGGCTCTTCTCTAGAGATATTTAGAGATGACTGTGTTTGAAGGTTAGTACAAGAATTATGCCTTAAATTTAAATGAGTGAACATGTGCACATGCATGCACACACACAGACACATACACACACATACACATGCACACAAACACATACATACATACACACACAGAGAGAGCTACATGAAGTTATAGATCTTTTGATTAGCTTGATTGTGAAAAGCATTTTATATTGTACATATATATATATCAAAACACCATGTTGTGAACCCTAAATGTATTTTTTATTTGTTAATGCATCTTAAGGGGAAATTACTTAAAAACCTCCATCCATTTTTCTTTCCCTCCTTCCCCTTGTTTCCCCTTCCCTGCATCTATGACGCTCATTCCAAATATGCTCCTGGGATTTGAAATTGGAAATGATATGAAAGCATTTCTTTGAAAAACATGTAGCTGAGAGGCTCTGTATATTCTGAACACTATTTGAAAAGCGAAGTTATGGCCATCATGGCTCATGACTATAATCTCAGTACATGGGATGCTAAGTCTGTAGGATGGAGAATTCAAGGGTCGGTATGCCTTCCATTGTCTGTAGTTGGTGACTGATACTGGCCACCTAGAATGAAGCATGTTGTATTGAGAAGCCAGCAGTAGTCATATGACATACGCAGCACAGAAAGGAATACTTCCACTGATGTCATTTATGGAAAGAAAAGTAGTTGCCCCCTGGCCATGTGCATTCTTCTTCTGTACGCCAGAAGCCAGTCACCCTGAATAGAAATGAATCATTTGCATAGCACAGTGCAGATCAATACACTTGTCAATGAAGGTGGATTGCCCACATGCCAAGTCCCATCACTATTGTGCTGAGGCTTTATCTAGTCTTTATCATTATATGTCAGCTACCTGCTGCAGTCTCATCAACTCACCTCTAGTGGACTCTACTAATAGCGTAGGAGGTAGAATAAACTTTAGCCCACAATGTTCTTTTCCTCCTTCTCTTCTGGTCTATAATCTAGGGAGCCTCCCTTCCCTCCCACCTCCAACCCCCATGCCTGTATAATGCCACTCAATTCCCACTTCTCATCTGCCGTATGATGAATTCCCTGCAGCTCCCTCTTGTCTTCCAGTACTAATCCACACATACATACATATATACATACATACATACATACATACATACATACATGTACACACACACATATCCTTTTCAGTGATATGGATAGGTAGATGATGTCTTATTTATTGTTCTCCATACTCTACTTGAGACATCATTATCATTGAATACAGTTCTTATGTCCTTATTTGCCTTTCGTGTCACCTGTGGAAGACCTAAGACAGATAGATGTCAAATATAAAATGGAGACAATATGGCATTTATAATCTTGATCAACCTAATTGTAGTTAGAATTAGCAACCCCCATACATGTTCTTATAAAAATCGCCTTTTCTCCAAAGTGTACTTTTTCATCAAAATTGGAATTCCTTGCCAAAATTAAATCGAACCCCTTGAGAATGTTAGGTGGTTCTTTGTTAATGTCACTTCTTGATAAGTAACAAGTCTATGCTATTCTTCCTGTGTGCAAAATAAAATGTGTTTAAAAAATAAGTTGAGGCAGATTTAAAATAGACCTTCATACACATGACATAGGAAGGGGCAAAAATGAAATAGCTGGGTTTGTATAGTGGAATTAAAGATAGGTTCTCTCTTTATCAAAAATGATGTTTAGTATTTTATAGCCTGTCTTTGATGGTAAAAAAAAAAAAATCTTAGAAAGAGAACCAAGAATATTTTGGAAAAAAAGGACACCCCAAGAAGCTTTGCTTAACTTGTAAGAATCCAAATGAATGAAAGATTTCTCCCTGTACAAATAATTTACTAGTGCTGTTGTTTCATGTAGATTTCTTCAGTTCAGACTTTTTTCTGCAAGACATTCATTTGTTCACTCAATAAATAAATGTTAAGTATGGGTGGTATGTCAGAAATTCTACTAGACATTTGTTTTCTCTGTATTAATAATAATGGTGACAACTTTTATAGCCCTGTTACCTCCGGGGCTGTTTCTCATCCTTACACATACTATTTCTCATAGTCCTGCAAAGTAGATGGGACACTTGTATTAGTCATGCCAACTCTAGCTGTTGTAAGCAAATATTTTCCAAAAAGTAAGTGGCTTAGTTCTTTGTCATTTACCATTCCTAGCTGGAGGTTGCAGACCAGTGGGGTAGCTCCATTCTACACAGTGATTTAAGGATCAAGCCTGGAATCTGAGGACCTTGGGCAAGCAAAGAAAGGTTACAAATGTCACTTATGTTGACATTCTGTTGGCAAGACCTTAATTACATAAACACACCAGCCCCAAGGGAAATTTGAAATTCTAGTCCTGTGAAAGGAAAAATAGATTTTAGTGTATAGTTAGCAGTCTCCGCCACAACAAATAGGTTTAAACTGCCATTTGTCGGATGAAAAAGCAAAGGCTTAAAAAGGTTGACTTGAATGAAATCAATTGGTTAAATGTAAATAGTCACAACTGGACGTCTGGCTCCTGAATGGTAGTTCTGTAATTCTCCCATCATGTTTGTAACAAAATACTTCGTCAGAGAAATTTTACCTGTTCTACCTGTTCATATCATGTGTACTCTCTCTGTTGAGGTGGGCTGTTGTGCCACAGACTAAAATCTTCTATGCTTCATTTTGCTTCCACCTAGAATGGAGGAAAGGTCCTATTAGTGCCTGATAAAAGGCTAAGTGCTGCCTCATCATGTAAGAGTTGTCTTTGGCTTTTGACCACTCTGTAACATGATTGAGAATAGACTAATAAAGCCCACACGCATATCACACATCAGAAGGAGTTGGTGCACTGCCCACTGGCGTGAATTAGCCATCTTATCTACAGTTACTCCCTCAATAATGACTCCAAATGAATATTAATAAAGTGCTGGTTACATAGCGGGCTCAGGTTTACAGAAAGAAGGAAGACAGATTCTAAACCCAGCCATCACTCTTCTCACTGTAGACAACAACTGACAGAGTCAAGACCTTACAAAAGCTCTTAAGAGACAGGCTCATGAGAAGAGGCCTGTTTTAGAGATGGCTTTCCAATGGCTGACTGGGAGTCAGTCATATGAAAAACAGTGGGAAGGATATTCTAAGAAAAAGAAAAAGAAACAGAGATGTAGGAAGAACAGTGAACTTGAGAACTTTCAGCTTCTCAGGAACTGAAAATCCCATGAAGCCAAGCATACGGACTTAGCGGAAGTGGTCACACTCCACCAGACATAAATTAGAATATGCTAATTTAACCCTCACAAGCACCTACGAGATAAACAAATATTATCACCTTCATTTCTGTAGAGAGTTAAGTGATGAGTGGAGAAGTCACATAGTTCAGTAACTAGCCTGTCACACAACTAATAAACAACACCGCCAGTGTGTAAATCCAAGGAGTTTGGCAGCATGTATACCCCTAACACCAACATAAAGACTGGGTAGACTCAAAGCTTCCCCTCAGTCCATAAATGACTTCTCTAGCCAAAATGAAAACAAAAACCATGTCTCTGCTTCAGCAAAGAGCTTTTGACCTCAAATATCTTGAAAAGAGGTTTTCAACAAGGGAGCCCTGGACAAAATTCTGAGAAACTAAAGCAGTTGAATAGAATACATCTTTAAACATTTTTTCTGAAAAATATAAATGTGCTTCTCTGTTAGAAATATAAATGCAAAACCTTTGAGGTCTGGGGAGATAACTCAGTGGGTTAAGAGCACTTTTTCTGCAGGAATAAGAACCTGAGTTTGAATTCCCAGCATCCTGGCTTCACTAAGCCTGTCTTTAACCCAAAATTGCATGATGGAGAGATAGATCCCATGAACTCAATGACTGACCATCCTTTCCCAAGTTTCTTTTAAAAAAACAACCTTCTATTTTTATCTCTTGAAGAATAATCTTCCTGTGACACCATATTAACTATACAATCAGTAGATTTGATGGACTAAATACACCATGTCATTTCCGCTCAGAACCATAAACAGACCAACCCTAGCATTCTAAAAGCCCCACTCACTGCTGCTAACAGGTACCACCATAGTAGAATTTTCAGGAGAGTTGCTATTCCTCTTTTGCTGAACAATAGACACAAAGACCTGGTTGGTTTTTTTTTTTTTTTTTTTTTTTTTATTAACAAACTGCAAACCTAAGCTGGACAGGTTCTGAGCTATTCTAACCCAACTAAAATGTTCACACTCAGATGAATGCCCCATTCCTTACCATCTAGTCTGCTCCGGCTCACCCTGTCCATGTATATCCTCATAGCTGCTCGCTCATTTTTACCATATGGCAAATCCCTTAGAGACTTGCTCATCATGACTCCTGGACCCTGTACCTCATGGCCACTTCTTCTCTTCCTTCCTCATGGTCCTCTCTCTACCTGGGACCCCTACATGGAATCAGAAGTCCAGCCTTCCTATTACGCCCAGTCATAGGCTGAATCAAGGTGATGGAGAAGAATGTTTACAGAACACTGAGACAGGTGATGATGTGTCATAAAAATTACAGTGTAGCCTGTATTTGACTCTCTGCTGGTATGGAAATTAGCATTTGAATAATATGAAGAGGACCTTTATACAGTGCACAAAAAAAGATTGTCCCTGCATACTACCCCCTCAAAGGATAAATACAGTGCTAAATCCTCATAGTCAACAATAATGCCATCTGTGTTTGTATACTTCTTATAAATGGAATCATACAATGTACACTAAGGTATCTCCCTCTATTATCCAACTTTTTGTTCATGAAATTTGTATGTGTTGACTATGGTGTTGCTCACTCATTCTCCTAAACTATGCAGCATGTGAATGGACCAAAATCCATTTACATCTTCCTCAGATCATTAATAGTCAAGCAGTCTCCCATTTGGGACAACTCTGTAAAAATGCAACTTTGAATATATTTGAACAGATCTTTGTGTGAATATATCTGAAGCAAGAGGAATGAATTTCCTCTTGCTATGTACTAGCAGTGGAATGTCTTGCAGGAGCTCAGATCACCATATTGATTATATCCATTTGCTAGTATTCCCATAACAAAATATTATAGGCCAGGTGGCTTAAATAATAGAAATGTATTTTTTTCACAAGTCTAGATGCACTGAACCTAAGACTGAGGAAGATTAAGGAGTCTGTAGGACTGGTTCCTTTGGAAGCTTTTCTCTTTCACTTGTAGGAGGCTACCCATCTTTCCTTATGTCTACCTGCTCATTCCTCTGAGTCTGTCTCCAGACCCCTTCATCTCATAAGGATTAAAGCCATGTTAAATTAGTACTCACCCTAAGGACCTCATTTTAACACAATTAGAATTTTACAAAGCCTATTTTTAAACACAATGCTAGAAATTATCATTAATATATGGATTTCAGAAGAAGGACACCTACAGAAACCATCTCAAGGGAAGTATGATCATTTTAAACTATTACAAAAGCTTGTATTCTGATTCGTGTAGATAACATTATTGAAATAACAAAGGTAAGCAGATGGAGAACATATTAATGATTACAGGAGTTAGGGATGGGGAGTGTGTGTGACCTGAACGTACAGTTCAAGAAGCTCTCACACTGATGCTCTGCTCTATATGTGGATTGTGGACAAGGTTACACGATCGTAAGTGTGACCAAATCTCTAAACAGACACACAAACACAACACACACACACACACGCACACACATACACATGTGCACACACATGCTCACACATACACACACATGCTTAAAAAATGGATTCTACTGATGTCTCCTAGTTTCAGTATGCACAATCTTCCTATACACTTTTGTGTGATATGTAAATCTATAATTTCAAAATGACAAGCAAAATAAGAATACTGGTTTTACTTTCCACCTTCAAGTTTATATTCACAAAAGTCATCCTACTTAGATTTCCTTTTACTTTATCGAATCTATGATTTTAAATAGTTTAGTAAATGCCAGAGGAAATGTATATTAAAATGCCAATCCTACATTTTAATCCATCTTTAATTTTAGGCTCATGGGGATAATGAAAATTGGAATAGGGACATTTGAAGATATTTAGAATGGCATTTTCTTTACAATTTTACCAAGAAGATAAACAACAACAACAAAAAAATGGCCTTAAGATCCTCCTCTTTCAACCTACTTATTCAATTGTTTGTTTGTTTGCTTTTGAGGCAGGGTCTCTCTACATTGTTCTGGCAATCCTGACACATGCTATGTAGACCAGAATGGTCTCACAACCACAGAGCTCAAAGCCAGAGAGACAGCACAGCAGATAAGAACACATGCTGTTCTTCCAGAGGTCCTGAGCTCAATTCCTAACAATCACATGGGGACTCACAAACATCTCTAATATGATCTGATCCTCTCTTCTGGCGTACAGGAATACATGCAGATAGAGTACTCATATACATCAGGTAGATGGGTGGGTGGTGGGTGGATGGATGGATGGATGGAGTGTTTAAAGAAAACTCTTCTACCTCTGCTTCCCTGGTTCTAGGCATCAAAGACTGTACCTTCATTTTTGGCCTAATCTCTCTCTCTCTCTCTCTCTCTCTCTCTCTCTCTCTCTCTCTCTCTCTCTCTCTCTCTCTCTCTCTCTCTCTCTGTCTCTCTCTCTCTCTCTCTCTCTGTCTCTCTCTCTCTCTCTCTCTGACCTATTTATTTTTGTTTTATATGTATGAATGTATTGCTTGCTTGTATAACAGTGCTTTATGTGTATGCAGAGCCTGAGAACCAAAAGAAGGCGTAAGATCCCCTGAAACTGGAGTTATTAGCAGTTATGAAGCAACCATGTGTGTGCTGGCAACCAAACCCAGGTCCTCTCCAATAGCAATAAGTGTGGCTAACTGCAGAGCCATTTCTCCAGAAATCCACAATCTTTAATCTCTTCCAAGTAAAAATGATTTACTAACATATTCTGGTCATGTCTCCTTCCTTAATTTCCCCCAAATCATTCTTTATATAGAGCAATATGCCACATTTGAAAGCCACTTGTAGTAGTTTGAATAATAGTACCCCTGATAGACTCATAGGGAGTGGCATTGTTGGAGTAGGTGTGGCCTTGTTGGAGGAAGTGTGTCTCTAGGGGTTGGGATTTGACGTTTCAGAAGCTCAAGTCAATTCTATGGCTTACTCTGTCTTCCTGTGGCCTACCAATCCAGATGTAGAACCCTCAGCTACCTCTCCAGCACCATGTCTGCCTGCATAATTCCCACTATGATGATAATGAACTAAACCTCTGAACTGTAAGCCAGCCCCAATGAAATGTTTCCTTTTATATGAGTTGTCATGGTGTCTATTCAAAGCAGTGGAAACCCTAAGACACCACCTAATTTCTAAATTGTGACCAGCAGTGAAACCCTTTATAAATTCGAGTCTTTCTTCTTTCTGATAAGTCATGAAAACCAGGACGAATGCTTCAGACTTAAGAGAAAGTACCATAAACGGCATCGTAGGAATTGTTATTTTCAAAGATCTTTTAAAGCAACTGACCTTATTTCAGACCTAACCAAGCTACTGCCTTTGCCTGAAGTAACCAAGGTGCTTTTGGAAGTCACCTACTATAATACATCCTGTCTACTCTCCCAAATGGTCTCAGTAAAATATGCTTCTGATAGAAAGAAGAACTGTTCATTCCCCCACAGTTCTTGATAAACTTTGGCTCCCTTTCCCTGCTCCAAGAGCCACTACAAGTAGCTGCCTGCAGGAAAGGTGGAGGGCTGATGGGCAGGCAGGCCTGACATATCTTGGAAGTACACCAAAATCATCACCTTGGCTGCAGGAGCTGTTGTCTTATACTTGGCCAAGTGAGGAAATGTGAGTGAAGAAAAGCCAGAACACCTCCTCTCCACTTGTAAATTAGCAAATTTCCATCAGATTATCTAATTTTCCTCCCTGCCGCTCTCACACCTGCACACCATCAGTGCTCAAAGCTAATATGTCAATACAAGGGCATAATTTGGTTTATATTCTACATGGATTTCTAGTTTGGCATGCATGTTGATGATAGAAAAATGCCTTCCTTATTTCCCACAGTCGACATGAAACAAGGAGGGAATGCCTTCAATATCTCCATTAATGATTACATGGTAATGGCTCTTGATAGAAGGGAAAATGACGGTTTTGAGACCCTGAGTATATCAATAGAAAACCATCTATAAACTTTTCCTTGGTTGTCTTCCCATTTATTTAGGCCTGTTGTTTCTGTGGTTGTTAAAGGGAGAGTTCTTCGTAATCATTATAAGAATATTCTTATTTGTCAGGCGTCAATGGGAAGAGAGGTCCTTGGTCCTATGAAGGCTCGATAGATGCCCCACTGTTAGGGAATCTAAGCCAGGGAGGTGGGAAGTGGGTGGGTAGAGGATCACCCTCATAGAAGTAGGGGGAGGGAGGACGGAATATGGACTAAAGGGGGGCGCAGGACTGGGAAAGAGGATAACATCTGAAATATAAATAAAAACATGTCCAATAAAAAAAGAATATTCTGCCAGGCAGTGGTGGCGCACACCTTTAATCCCTGCACTTGGGAGGCAGAGGCAGGCAGATTTCTGAGTTCAAGGCCAGCCTGGTCTACAGAGTGAGTTCCAGGACAGCCAGGGCTATACAGAGAAGCCCTGTCTCAAAAATCAAAAACAAAAAAACAATAAAATAAAATAAAAAACAAAAAGAATATTCTTATTTCATGCAATATCAAACTAAAGAGACTTCTTTTGCTGGTTGTGGGCATCACCTGTGCCTCTATCCTAGAAAGGGTATGAGTTCAGCAGTTTGTCAACCCCCTGATGCCAGCTCTGATTCCTGTGAAGTCATTCATACTGATTTTTTACTAGGACAGGTAACTTAACTTTTGAATCGCAGTATCTCAGCTACACACGTTAGAGAATAGTTTTATCAGATAGACTGTACTGGATATTATACATTGAAGATACAAAGAGAAGGACCCCTGCCATATTCATTCTATAATAGTTTAATAAGCTACAGTTGGCTGTGGGGATAGTTCCACTGTAGGAACAGAGGAAGATAGGAAGATGTACTTATTTAATGAGGAAGCAAAAAGAAGAACCCACCTCAAACCACATTTTAAGATAATATATAATTAAATGTAAATGCTGTGGGGATAGTTCCACTGTAGGAACAGAGGAAGATAGGAAGATGTACTTATTTAATGAGGAAGCAAAAAGAAGAACCCACCTCAAACCACATTTTAAGATAATATATAATTAAATGTAAATGCCTTAAGAGCTTAGAGGATAAAGTTAGGATAAAATGTGCCTACAAATATCCATCAGAATGTGTATGATGTAGGTGTTAGCAGATATAATGACTGTTGACCTGTAAGGAATAAAGAAATGTAAAGTAGCAGTAGACAACATAGGTAAGATCTGAGAGGTGCAAAACAAGGAAGACAGGAGAGACAGAGCCATGGTTTCAAATGATTGCTTGGTCAGAAGCTGTTCATTTTACAGGAAGGGAAAAATAAACAGCCAATTTTCTGAGCCGCTATATAACATGATGAAAGTAGCAATTGGTGAAGATTAAGACTGTGGGAAAACTGAGACAACTCCAAACGATACTTTAGATAATACAGAAATGAGGACTCCCAGAGGTGGGCTGGTGGGAGGACACTTACCTAGCATACACAACACCCCCATTTCAGGTTCTTGCACTAGAAAATGCTAAATAAATAAATAAAGTACAAGTATAATACAATGAAAATTTTAGCAATGGTGATTCCAAGAAAGGTGGAGAAATAGAGTGTGCAACCGTTTTAAGGGGAGCGAGATGGAGAAGGTCTCCCAATTTCAACTAATATAAAAAATACCCTAGAATGGTAGTGAAGACAGAATTGTGAAAGGGGATAGATGATCAATAATTCGGAGGTCACAATAAAACATAAACACAAAAATGATCGCATGTTGTTGAAGGTTAAATTGTGGGTGTTTGAGAAAATGAACTGGGAGGCGGGGAGAAAGCGTTCTGTGGTTAAAAAGAAATCATGATGTCATTTATTGAAATTCAATGGCAAGAGAAAATTTAAAAAAATGAAGGGGATAGAGTTCTACTGGAGGAAGGTCACAGTAAAGTTCAGAAGACCCCTAAGACAACTCAAAATAAGGATCTCTTTAGGGATGCTTCATGTGGGCTGAGGCACTTGTACAGATGCCAAATGCACATGAACCTTAACATTTACATATTATTCTCAGGCATTTGGCCCTCTTCAGAATCAAACACTCAGATGACTCTAAATAACTTCATGTTACACATGCTCAAATAGAGATCAACAAACTTTCCCTATAAAGGGTTACAGTACAAATTGTCCTTCACAACCTCAGGGTTTGTCGAATCTGCTACCACTATTTGATTGTGCTGTTTAACACAAAAACAGTCATACATGATATGTAGGTGAATGTATGTGGCTTTTTTCTAATTCATTTTTCCTTTTATAAATATGACCTCATCTATATTTAGCCCACCGTCAAAAATTTGTGGATCTCTAATCTAGAATAATTATAACCCAGGTCATGGATTCTGTGTATCTCCTTTAAGTCAGTCCACAACCTAAGCAGAGACAGGAGAGCACCCCCCACCACCAGTTGTGACAGGTTATATTGTCCATCCACCACATCACACCTCGATTGTGTCCTTTCCTATAATAAGCAAGCATTTGACATCTATCTGAAACATGTCTTGAGGTAGTGGGAAACTCAGAACTTAGTGGAGGTAAAGTTACTGCATATATAATGAAATGTAAAATAGTCTGTTCCCATCCAAAACACCACAATGCTTCACTTCTCAGAATATGCAATGATAGGGCATTAAAATTCCAGTGTGTCAGTCTAGTGGCAAAACTTAAGTGAAAACAGATAAATATGTTCAGTGTGCTTATGTAACGATTACCTTAATGGGAGTGGGAAGTAGTGCAAATTCCTAAGGGTTCTCATTATTTCAAGAATGCCTCTTTGGGCCTCCAGTTCGTTGTCCCAGGAATTTATTTTGTTGATCACTAGTCAGTATCCTCTACTAGTAAGGGGGAGACCCTCAAGGCCTTGAGCTGTCTTTGTTTTCATGAAGGCAGCCTCTCAGGGGAAGTCTTCAGCAACAGTCTTAGTCTGCCCACAAGTGTTCTGTTGACAGCTTTGTGAGTTTGCTTTCAACAGTATGAGCAAATTAACATGCCAGTAAAGACTCTATGCTGATGCATAGCACCCGCACATTACAGCAAACTTATCTGAAAGAAAAACTGCTTTAGACTTATATATTTTATGAGTCTGTTGCCTATGTGTACATACGTACTCATACAATATGGGCGCCTAATGTCCACAGAAACCAGAAACCGGGCCACCAATAACTTGAGTTATGAATGACTGTGAGCTGCTATGTGGGTACTAAGAACAGAACCCAGGTCCTATGTGAGCTCTCTCTCTCTCTCTCTCCCTCCCTCCCTCCCTCTCTCTCTCTCTCTCTCTCTCTCTCCCTCCCTCCCTCCCTCCCTCCCTCCCCTCTCCCCTTTCCCTCCCCCTTCCCATTACCTTCCCTCTCCTCCCTCCCCATCCTCCCTCCTTGGGATTTCAAGCTAGTAAAAACACTCTGGAAATCAGTTTGGTGCTTCCTTAGAAAATTGGACACAGTACTACCTGAGGACCCAGCTATACCACTCCTGGGCATATACCCAAAAGATGCTCCAACAAGTAACAAGAACACATGCTCCACTATGTTCATAGCAGCCTTATTTATATTAGCGAGAAGCTGGAAAGAAACCAGTTGTCCCTCAAGAGAGGAATGGATACAGAAAATGTGGTTCATTTATACAATGGAATACTACTCAGCTATTAAAAACAATGACTTCATGAAATTCTTAGGCAAATGGATCCAACTAGAAAATATCACCCCGAGTTAGGTAAACCAGTCACAAAAGAACTCACATGGTATTCATTCACTGATTAGTGGATATTAGCCCAAAAGCTCAGAATACCCATGATTCAATTCACAGATCACATGAAGTTCAAGAAGAAGGAAGACCAAACTGTGGGTTACTTAGGTCCTTCTTAGAAGGGAGAACAATATACTCTCAGGAGGACATACAGAGACAAATTGTGGAACAGAGACTGAAGGAAAGGCCATCCAGAGACTACCCCACCTGGGTGTCCCTCCCATATACAGTCACCAAATGCAGACACACTTCTGGATGCCAAGAAGTTCTTTGCTGACAGGAGCCTGATACAGCTGTCTCCTGAGAGGCTCTGCCAGAGCCTGACAAGTACAGAAGTGGATAGTGCATCCTCACCTTCATAAAAGCAGTTTTTTTTTCACCTCTGGAATTGAATCTAGAAGTTCATGTATGCAATCCAAACACTTTGCCATAGAACTGTATCTCTCAGTGGTAGAATGGGGATTTTGAAGATGACAAGCTTGAAGACAAAACTTACCATAGCTACTAGGTCCTGTATCAGATACTTTGAGCAATTTTATAATCCTTATTGAAAGGATTATATTCATAAAAGGAGACTTACTGTCCTGACTTTACAGAGCTACTATGAGAATTAAATAAGTTAATAGTTGTGAGGATATTTTTACCTTGTTAGAATAGTAAAATACTTGTTTATACTTTTAAGTCTTTTTATTATGTAATTCATGTACAGGAATATGGACATGTTATCTGGTAGAAACACCATTACTGCATTACATGTGCAAGAAACAGAATCAATGATGCTACTTTAAGCAGACACGATTCAACATAGTAAATTAGATGATTGCGAACTTGTCAGAAGGCCTGAAAGAAGTTCAAGTTTGCTATTGGACTCCTAGAAAGACAGGTAAACAATTCAACTTATCTTGCCCTGTCAGGTCAAGGACACTTTCTGCCTCACTAAAGGGAACTAGGAATGCAGGAAAGTATGTGGGAAATCATTGATATTAATAGCAGACTGTCTGAGCTATGATCCTGACATCAAGAAATAATCATTTGTGCAACTGTGTCTGTACACCCACAAAGTTCTGTTTGTTTCCCAGAGTTCTGCTTAGAAAATCCAGAATCCCTTATTGTGAAGGTACAGCCTTCACCATGCTTTTATGAACATCCCATAAAACACTATTTAACTGGCTGCACCTACAACCTAGCTGCAAGGGCGTCTTTAAAACGTAGTTATTTGCCTTTAACACCTCTTTGGAATAATGAGCCACACTAGATTCAATATTCAGTGTTTGCCCATTATTGTACAGAAAACAGATAAACTGATTAATGGCTATTCTTGGTTGTCAATTTGACTACATCTGGAATTCACTAATACTCAAATGGCAACACTCCTGTGATGAATTTTGTTCTTAATTAAATCATTAGGTATTGTAAGACCTACTTCTGGATCTTTGAGTAGAGAATATAAATCTTCAATCCAGATCTTTTGAGGTAGGAAGGTCCACCTTTAATGTGGATTGCACCTTGTTTAGGCAGCCTATATAAAAGGCATGGGAAAAGGGAGCTTTTCCTTCTTTGCCTACATGCTTTCGTCCTTTACAACAAGTCTGTTCCTTCACTAGCATTAAAGCCTTTTTCTCTGATATTCTTGCATATACTGAAGACTAGCTGAGACAGTCAACCTCTTAAACTGAACAACTACTAGACTCTTGGACTTTCCATTAATAGGCAGCCATTATTGATTTAGAAGACCACAGCCTATTAATAAATCTAACAACTCCTTTTATATAGATATATTCCAAAAGTTCTGTAAGCCTGACTAGTACTCTGATCATATCAAAATGGGGCATTGTAAGGGGGAAAAATGAGTTCAGTTGAGTTCGAGGTGTGAAGAACAATACAAAGAATAAAGGTCCATCTTTAATATGGTGGATCAAAGCCAAGCAGCCTGGCAAGGACCCAGATAGAACACTTCAGAGGAATGATTTGGAGAGCTTTGTCTTAGTTTTCTATTGCCATAAAAAAGCATGAAAACCAAGGTTATTTATAAAATAAAACTTTTAATTTGGTGATCATGGTTCTGAAGAGTTAGAGTCCATGACCATCATGACAGGGAGCATGACAGTCAGATACCTGAACTGAAACAGTAGTGGAGAGCTTACATCTTGTCCACAAGCACAAAGCAGAGGAGAAGCTAACTGTTCCAGAATGCCATGAAATTTTGAAACTTCAAAACCCACCACACTGTGACACACCTCCTCCAACAAGACCACACATCCTAATCCTTCTAAAACAGTTCCAGCAACTAGGGACAAAACATTCAAATTCATGAACCTATGGGAGCCACTTTCATTCAAACCACAAACTCCATGAAGAAACAACTACAGTTACAAAATCCTAGATAGACAGTAGGGAAGGAAAAGGATTTGCATACTTCTTCAACCTTGACAGGTTGACAGGAAAAACAATGTCAAATTTGTAAAACAGGGTAGTTACAGGAACATGGAAAGAGACATAAATGTAGAGATAGTCAACAAGAAGAGATTTCACAAGGGCCCATCCTACTTGTGTGGGGAGTGGGATGAGAGGAATATCCTAACCTATTTCTTACTTCCTCTTCATCCTACCATCTGCCCATACTTCACAATAATAGAACTCAACCCAACAAGGAACTAGAGGCAGATAGCCCCTGATATTTTCTATATAGGTCAATGCTTGATGGAAAGGGTATAGAATGGAACTACAGAAATAGGATATTAAACGCACACTCCTATGCCTTTCAAGCTGTCTTGTAACTTTAGGCAAGTAGACTTCTGGTTGCTCACTATAAACAATAGTATCAGTATACCCAGGTTTATTTAAAGCATAAGGTGAGACACTGTCTGAATGTGTGGAGGTCACTTAAGGTTCTTTTATCCTGCCCCTAGTTGATGACAGGTTTTTCACTTGTGGCTGTCTTACAAGTTCCCTAGGTTCAGCATCTTTTATAGAGTGATCCACAGACCATATGCTTAAGAGGTACCAGGAGTTCTTTTCAACAGAGAGTTCTTGGCCCTGAACTCCAATTCAACTAAGTGATGTGCAAAAGGATGTGAATCTTCTTTATTTCAGAAAAGTTCTCCCAAATGATTTTCACACACAATAAAGTATAGGAACCACCGTTCTACAAGTCCATATTTCTAATTGATGTCCACTAGGGTAAAGCATAAGCAAGATTTATCTGTGCTTGGAATCATTAGGTGAAGTTACAGTCCATCAGCTTCATGAAGAGGAACTATCAGACCAGGACACTAACATCCTGTCGTGTGATGTTAGGTCATACTGGTTCTCCATTTACTGATTTTATTAATACCCAAGGAACAATGTTCCCAGGCTTTTAATTAAAAATTCTCTAATGTCCAGACTTTAATCACTTTCTTGGTTGGATATCAGCTTAAATTTTACCCCCTCTTCCCTTTCAGAGCAAACTTAATTGACAAAGCAGACACTGTTAAACGAGATAAAGTTTTTTTTTTTTTTTTTAAGCATTGTAGAGGAGAATGGGTCAGTAATATGTATAAACAGGAAGAGAGCAAAACTCAGGATATGATCCAATGGTGGAATACCCTGCTTTAATTAAGGAAAAATACATAGAGATTCATTAGTAGTTGGGGACAAAACAGAGCTGATTATTTAGATCCTGAGTTGGGTGAGATTTGCCTTGGCTGCACTAAACAGTCTCAAAATAGTAACAACTTAGGTAAAGAAAGTTTAACCTAATGCTCATATAAAACTGCATCTAAAGTCAGAGGAGAAGTTGAGTGACAGCTAAATGACACAGAGTTCTCCCGGACTTGGGCTCCTGCTTGAATTGGCCCCACCCACCCTGAAATGTGATCTTTGTTTCCATGTTCCAGCATGGAACCTATAGGGCTGCTGACTTTTCAAAAAGAATTACAAATTTCATGTTTATCACTTTAGCCAGAATTTATTCACATGGCTATAACATGCTACAAGAGACTGAGCTACAACATCTCAGAGAATTGTTCTGTTAGGTGTGTGATAGATTCTAGACAAGTGGAAGTTGTTGCGTACCTTCTATGCGCTAATACATTTTTGTGTTTTCTCATTCTAGTAGGACAGTTATCAGTAATCTTCCAGACAGGAACAAAGATTTCATTTCTAGTATTTGTTTAAAGATAAGACTTAATATGTAAAATTTTCTTTTTTAATTAGATATATTCTTTATTTACATTTCAAATGATTTCCCCTTTCCTGGATCCCTCCGCCTGAAAGTCCCATAAGCCCTTTTCCCTCCCCGTGTTCCCCAATCAACCCCTTCCCGCTTCCCTGTCCTGGTATTCCCCTACACTGCTGCACTGAGCCTTTCCAGGACCAGGGGCCTCTTCTTCCTTCTTCTTGGGCATCATTTGATATGTGAAATTTGTCTTGGGTATTCTGAGCTTCTGTGCTTATCAGTGATAATATCTGCTTATCAGTGAGTGCATACCATGTGTGTTCTTTTGTGATTGGGTCACTTCACTCAGGATGACATTCTCCAGATCCACCCACTTGCCTAAGAATTTCATGAATTCATTGTTTTTAATAGCTGAGTAGTATTCCATAGTGAATATAGTAGTATTCCATAGAAAATATATCACATTTTCTGTATCCATTCCTCCACTGATTGACATCTAGATTATTTCCAACTTCTGTGGTCATAAAATATTTAAATATACCAAATCTCAAAAAAAATGAGGTAATCCAAAGTTTATCAGCAGAGTAAGCTTCTACCTTCTCTGCGAGGGCTGGGAAGAAACAACAGAGCCTAGGAGCACTGGCTGCCCAGCAGAATTCACAATAGCTAAAAGGGGAAAGCAAGCAAATTTTGATAAATACAAATAGATAATGTATGGTGTTAGGATGCAGCAAAATATTATTCTCTCATAAAATGTGGTGAAATCTCAATAGATATTGTGATGTCAATTAAGTGTTAAAAGATTGTGCTAAGTGAAATAAGTCCAGTAGAGACCAGCAAGTATTGTAGAATTGTACTCACAGGAAGTTCCTAGAATGACCATATTCATAAAAAGACAGGAAGTAGAGCAAAAGTCCCAGTGAGCTCTAATAGAGGATCTTGGAAAGCCGCTGAACACAAAATTTCTGTTAGAGTGATGAGAAACTTCTGAAAAGGGATAGCAGTGGTGTTCAATGTGCAAGTGAACTTAAGGGAATTGGATTGTACTTTTTAATGGGTTAGAATGGTGCATTTTAAAATGAAATCATTTCAAGAGTTAATCATAAAATTAAAAGTGTGTCTTTGTTTTTTAAGCAAATGTACTGATTGAAAACTCTTCATGGGGAGGGTGAATGTTAGGAAAGGAGCAATTGAAGATAAAGGCCAAGGTAATGGACTCAAAGACCATGACTACTTAAAACCCAAAGTGAAATCTTAGGTTTGTTGCATACTTACCATATGCTTTCTGCTGGAAGAAATATTACCTCCTGGGGAGATGAGAAACCTCAGCAGGTAAAAATACTTCTTGTACAAATCTAATGATACAACGTGTGTAAATTGCCCTTTGACCTCCTCACATGCATCTGGGTAGAACTGCATGCATAAGTACCCTACACACCAATAAGCAACAAAATTTAAATTTAAATTTAAATTTAAAAGAAACATTTACCACCTCTTTCTAAGATGAGACTTCCTATAACCATAAAGGCTAAGTTTAAATTAGAATAAAAAGAAAAAAGCAAAATCAGAAAACTAGGTGAATTTAGAAGAATCTCCATAATTTCACAAAGGAATAGGAAATGAGATGCACACCCAGAGGGAGCACAAAAGATGCTCTGAAGAATGGAGATAACCAAGAAGAGGAATGATGTCTGAGTACCATGTCAGAAAGTAGAGGGGAGTCAGGATACACTGCACTGTGTCAACATCAGCCATAAGCAAGAGCACTTGAAGTTGCTCCTCAGTCTTTACATTCAAAGATGGCAGAGGGCCATTGGCTGCTTAGGAAAGACCATTTCTGTGGTGACAAGGGGTATTTGTGCCGGAACACAATGAGCACAGCTGTCCTTTCTGCTTCTCTCCATTTGCTTGCTCAACAGAAGCAATAAGCAAACCCTATTCCCAGAACTACACTGACAACACGGATGATGGCGGCACAAAAATTAAGAGGTAAACAAAAAGTCATGTTAATTTCAAGCTCCATTAGAAACACAGACAGAGAAAAAAAGAGTCAACATCTGCCAGATAGAAAAGGTCAAAATTAGAAGGGAAAATAACATTTTTTGCTGAGATCCTAAGAAGGTCTTGCCAGCACTGAAGATCTAGTAGTATTTAGTTTCTTCTCCTGTTACTTTTGATAATAATAGAATTTTAAAACAAGCCCTCTTGTTTATCCTTCCTCTGATCACACATGTGAGGAGATGGAAAATGGCTGCATGCTTTCCCTAGACAATGAGCCACTCTGTATAGGGGGATAATCACAGAACTCTATTCCTGAGCAGTCTTCTATTTCTTTTGCAGTATACATTTTTTTTCTTTTAAAATCTCTAGTAGTGTTTATGACCTTGGCCAGATGTGTAAGTCCACTCTTTTGAAGATTTCATAACATGCATAATCTCTAACATGAGACTGGTATAACATATCAGAGAGGCTTCAGCCCTTTTATCCCTTTGAAGACTGTGTTGTATACCCCAGATCAAGTCCAGGAAACGCACACATGTCTGCTCCTTACTTGCCTTATGTTGATGGGGACAGTACACAAATGAAAACAGATACCCCTAATAACTTCTTTTTCATGTCATGGCAGTGAGCATTCTGAGTCTTTGATGATGGATGAGTCTTCATTTGTAAATGTAAAGCCATATGTGTTAACTTAGTTTCCTTCCAGGCATTTTGTATTAGCAAGCATGCCATATGGTTCCATAGTGATCCCTAAACAGTTTCTTACTGTACTTTGATTTCGTAAATGTAGGAAGACATTTTACAAATATTTTTCATCATAACTTCTTGGATAGGGTCAGAGCTTTATTCTGCATGAAGGTTTGGCCTTAGTGATTTCTCCAGATTTTGAGTCTATAGCTTTTCCCCGGAAGCATTAAATTTGAAAAGTCAATAACCAAATACAATCTGATCTGCATCCCGCCCCTAAAAACTGAGCAGATGTTTTTTAAACATGTATACTTCAAGAACAATGGATTTCCTTTTTGAGCATGGAAATATAGTTGTTGCTAAATTACATGACTGGACTGAACTCCAGGTATTAGAGTACAAAATACAAGATTACAGGAGACTCTTTTCTTGGAAGTAGAACATGGCTTGTGGCCTGGGTTTAATTAAATGTTGCTTGTGACACCATACGGACTGGCATTTAATTATAGCCGGTTTATTCCTTTATTGCATATCATCTTTACTTTACCCTAAATGCTTCCTATGCTCCGTACTTGTTTGTTCTATCTCTGCTGTGAACTCTTGAGATCAACTACTATCTCACAGTAGACACTCGATAAGTTTAGTTTAAATGAGCTTGTGAGCACTTAGAATGAATAAGTGACGCCATTCCAAATACAATGCTGTAGTTCACATGAAAAGATGGGTCCTGAGAAGCCAGGCAGAAATGAACAAAGGAGGGAGCTATTTGGTCTTCTTCAGAAGGTGGCCATATTTATTACTGACTCCAATGGATAATACACAGGTTCACATTTCTACTCTACTCCCCTGTTTCTTTCATCAACTCCAGGGTTTAGACAACCTCTGAAACACATAGTCTTATAAGATATGGACAGTTTTACCAAAGCCCAACATTGATGCATTAACATACTTATTCTTATTCCTGGCCTATACTTCTTAAATTTCTCAGTCTCCGTTGTTATCTTACCAATGTTATGATCTTTGTCTTTTTTGTAACAGCCTATGATAAAGCGATCAAAATGAGATATTTCTGGGTAGTCCGCCTGCAGAATCTCTCTCTGAGAATAGCCTATGGAGGCAGGTGACAGGGCTGGTGTCTGCTACAGTAGAAAATGCGAGAGGGGAGAACACTGACTTTCGGCTCTGTGTCTTGTACAGGTCATTCTGTTCAGGAACCTGCACGATTTGAAAAACATCTAATACATAAAGCACTTGCATCATGACATGTCATTGTGACAGGTCTCATAGAATTCATGAATCGTTAAAGCAGTGTGTTAATGAAGATGTTCATTATAAATATATGCACCATCTCTCTATGAGGCAACTTTTAATATGTCCAGTACAAGTTGCTTTTGAATTGAATGTATCCATGATTAATACTAGCCAGTGATTCACCCCATGACCCATCTAATGAGCCTATGGTGGCTAAATAGTTTTGGGTCTGTAGCTTTCAGTCTTGAAGGACCTACCTATCACCCATGGGCATTTTAATCAGCTTGAAAACATTTCAACCTGGAGTGGGTCAAGAGGACCACGTCTATCATGATGGCGTTCCACATTCTAATTCCATATTTTCAGTGTGGTGTTCACAGATTAGCATCCTGAGTGTTCCAATCCTCTGCACTGACACTGTGCTAATTGTTCTCATCCAGTGGCCCCATATGTCCAATGGTTCTCCTTTTCTTCAAAGTCTTCACATTTGTTTACAGGTTTTATTCTCTTTTCAGTCTGTCTGCTTTTCATTTGTCATTAGCATTTTGTATTTGTTTGGGCAAATGACAAAATAACATTATTAGACATGTGTAACCCTTCTCACCTGTAAGTAACAGAACTACAAATGCATACAATTTCTAAAACTCATAAGTACTGGCATGAATTTTTTTATAAGCACTTTTGTACTGTCTAAAGTTCAGAGTAGTTAAGATGCCCTACCCCTTGTGTACTGCAGAGGCTGCAAGCTTGCCTTCTTGTAGAGTAAGTATATAAAATCTCAAAAGAATGCAGCTTTTGAATGTGTACTTCCTACCAGTAATATAGAACATTTACAATTTTAAAACTGATTGGGAAAGTTGCCTCCATGGTAATCCTTTGTCCCACTGGCTCTGCAGCTCTTTCATGTATTACAAAGGTCTGAAGGCCTCTTTGGACCATGGATTGTTGAGTCTCTGGTGCAGCAGGTCTACAGAGGATCTTGTAAAGAGTCCAGAGTTCGAAAGACTCATGACCTAAGAAATACCTTTAAAAAGCACTGTAATATAGGAGGGCCTGTAGGGTGGTTCAGTGGGTAAAGATGCTTCCTGCCAATCCTGACAAACTGAGTCTCCATGAGTAGAATAACTATACTGCTTTTAAATTCATTTGTACTGTTCTTAATTTTTCTTTATTTTTTGGAATTATACATGCATACAATGAAATACATTCATATCTACTGCCTATTTCCACTCTCTAGACTTCTACCAACACGACTCAGGCAAGGCAGTAACTTGGAATCAGGAGGAGCTGATTCAGAAGCCATAAGAGAGGGATGCATACAAGCTTACTCCTCATGGCCTGTTACACCTGCTTTTTTTTAGCACCCAGGACCCCCAGGCCAAAGGCAGCACCACCCACAGTGAACTGGACCATCTTACATCAATTCTCAATAGAGAAAACACATCACAGACTTACCCACAAGCCAATCTGGTAGGAGCGTTTTCTCAATTAAGGTTCCTTCTTCCAAAATGACTCCAGTTTGTTTCAAGTTGACATAAAATTTAGTCTGCACAAAAGAGAATCAGGATGGATCTGGGAGAAGTTATGGAGGAGATAAATAGGATTAAAACACATTGTGTGAAATTTTCAAACAACTAATGAAAAGAAAATAAGCATTTTAAAATAAGCAATGACGTTTCTTCAATATTCATAACTAAAGTATGCCCTTCTCTTGACTCCTTCACATGATGCCCCACATCACATTACATGAAATTAAACTCAAAGATAAAATAGAAGCATTAAACTAAGCATTCATGTTTCTGAGCAATCATGTTTATTAAAGAGAATTTTGAAGGAAGTTAATTGCATAAAATAAACTATGTCTTTAAGAATGGGAAGAGGGCTTATGGGACTTTCAGGGAGTGGGGAACCAGAAAGGGGGAAATCATTTGAAATGTAAATAAAAATATATCGAATAAAAAATATTAAAAAATATTAAAAAATAAAAATAAAAAAAAGAATACCCACTATCTAAAAATAATCCCCACCTATATTCTTATATGTACTTGCATAAATTATTTATTTATTATCATTCATTAAATATATCTCTTTGCTTATTATCATGTTGTGTGTTTGGTTATTGCTTATTCAGACAGCCTAAATAAGTGGCACTGCCAATTTTCTTGTTATTACAAATATCAGTGGAATAAATATTTTATCCCTAATCTCTGTGAATACAACTTATCATATTTCTAGGGTTGGTTCTTAACCAGTCATTCCTCCTAAAAGCATGTCAAAGAAAATGAGGCAAATACTATAATAAGTAGCTAGAAATACTTATAAAAGTAGTTATACTTAGAAATCAGGTCAGTGATGAGCACAGAAATTCTATTTTCTGCTGTGAATCTATATTTGACTTGTTCTATTTATGTATTATGATGATTTAAAATAAATACTATATTATAAAAATTATATGGTTTCTTCCCAGGACATAGTTATATTCTCCAGGAAAATAAATATGAAAAATTTAAAGAATCCATATTGCACTTATTTGAAAAAACAGCACTTCTAATATTTCTGAGAATTGATTGTCGTCTCCTGAGTGAATTCTTCTGTGACAGTGTCTGCAAAACTACTCCTTTTTCTCTTTTTCTTGGTTTTTCTAACTGTAGATATAATTCTAGTTTGTATTATTTTAGAGATGAGATTCAATGGTACTTGTCTCATATTTACTTGCTGTTTATATTTTTTCTTTTGCCTTTTGAAATGTCTGTCTCAAAACTGGCACATACAGTATATGCTGTCCCTGTGTCATTAGATGGAGATGCACTTACATACATGCTATGAGCATGGTGTGAACACTTAGGTAACTCCCCTTATATAATGATCATCAAACCGTAGTACCATTATCTTGTATATTCTAATAATAAATTATATTGTAAAATTACAGGTATGGGCATGATAGTGACCCCATTTTTTTCTGAATACTTTAATCAGTGATGAAAGCAATTATCAAAAAAATCTTTCCAGTTACAGACTGAGTCATGAAAGGCTGAATAGAATAAACTCCTAGCTTCAAAAAGTATCACATTCATCTGTATACTATCATGGGGAGTTTATCAATGCATTAGCATTTCATAGCAGACATCATGTTTAATATGCCTATATTAACTAATAATAGTTTACTAGACTCTATGTCTGTATGTCATAGACAACTTTTCATATATGTCTTTATGTGTATAGATAGATAGATAGATAGATAGATAGATAGATAGATAGATAGACATAGATATAGATTTGACACAACTTGCAAGACCAAGTATAGTTGAGTACATCAGTAATACTAACGCTTAGTAGCTGAAACAAGGGAGTCTTATGTATGAAGCCACCCTGATATATCTGTAAAATATGTTTTATTTATGTATTATAATGATGATAATAATACAGCAAAAACTTAACTGTATTAGTAACTTTTCTTCTTATTAGGGCAGAGTACATAATGAAGGGTTTATTTTGGCCTACAGTCCCAGAGATTCACTCCCTCATGGTAGACAAGGTATGGGAGCCAAAGCAGGAAGCAGCTGACCATATAGTCAAGAAGCAGTGATGGATGCCATAGTGTTCAGCTTGTTACCTTTTTTTTCTTTTGTTGACAGTTATGGTTTATCTTCCCATCTCAACTGAGCTCATCTAGAAAATCCTTCATTGACATCCCCAAGATCATTCTATTACCTGTTAATTGGCAGTCAATATAAGCTATCATACAGTCTAAAGACAAAACATGAAAGGGCGAATGAGAATATTTGAAACTAGAATTGTATCCTGTTTATAAAGATCTGTGTTGTTTTTATAACATATTCTATAAGCATCTAAAACAGGGCCCACCTTGCTTTTGGTGGCATTGTTGAATTGATGGGGAAGAAGTAAGTGAATGAACCAACATTTGATACGTAGGCCTCAAGACTGCCTTTAACTTATGGTGTAAGATAACATAAGACTGCAAATACTTTGTGATACTGAGGGTAACAAACACACTATAAAGGCAAAATGGCATGGAAGAACAATGGCCAAGCCTTGCTGTATGTAACTTTGCTTTGGAGCTAGAGAACATCATACTAAGTTAGGTAACCCAGACTCAAAAGGTGAATCATGGTATGCACTCACTAATAAGTGGATATTAACCTAAAGAACTGGAATACCCAAAACATAATCCACACATCAAATGAGGTACAAGAAGAAAGGAGGAGTGGCCCCTTGTTCTGGAAAGACTCAGTGAAGCAGTATAGGGCAAAACCAGAACGGGAAAGTGGGAAGGGGTAGGTGGGAGGACAGGGGGAGAGAAGGGGGCTGATGGGACTTTCGGAGAGTGGGGGGCTAGAAAAGGGGAAATCATTTGAAATGTAAATAAAAAATATATCGAATTAAAAGAAAAAGGAAGAGCTAAGTCTGTCTCTCTACCAGTAGCTATTGAATACCAACTCTGTGCATGAAACTTGAGTCCTGGAGAACCATAAGGAATACTATAGATGGTTGGTAAGCCCTTGTGAAATAATTTATACTCTACTGAGGAAAGGAGGAGGGGGCAGGTACCGGTTTACCTGGCCAGGAGGCTCAACCTTATTATTTCCTTGGGATGGAGATAAAACTCAGCTATATCTGGAATCAAAATGAGCATTTTGAACACAAGTTTTAACAAACATAAATAAAACCATTGTATTCTAGAAAATGGGCCTGCGTGTAAGAGGAAGCACAGGGGAGGCATGGAAAGAGGCAGGATAAAGCTGAAGAGATTCTTGCACCTTTTTTTGCAGCTAATTCTCCCACTGACCCTCAGCCTCTTTTTCAGCTACATGAGCTTGGTAAAACCTACCCAGCGAATATATTGCTAGGCCTTCATGCATTCGTCCTTGCTGAATAAATGGCTTATTGGAAACCTTAAATTCTGATCATCTCCTTGGCCTCTTTCGTTCCTCCTGTTAGCGGTATGTTGAATTCATTAGGAGCAAGATCTGTCTTGTATTTCAATGACTTTCCTTAGGGCCTACCCTGGTGCAAACTGCATAGTAAATACTAAATGGCATCTAGGATTGCCACGGCCCTTAGTGAGCAATCTCTTGTGTGCTGGGGTTTAACATATTTTCTTACCAAGGCTTTTATTTAATAAAAATTGCTGTGAAGTTAAAGTACTAAATTGAGTCTCCAGCATTTTGGTGCTTTCATGTGTAGAATTAAACACCTTCATTACCATTGATATTTGAAGTTTGAGGATTCTTTTGGGCCATAATTCCATTTTCAAGTAAAGTACAATATCTGTTCATTCAGATCTTCATAGGGTCTCAGAAACATAATGGTAAAAAATGTAATTTATACGTATTGAATTTCTGTGAGTGATGAAAGACAAGAGAAAAATAAATAGAGAAATTAAATGAATGTATAAGATACACATTCAACAATGAACTGCAGCACAAATCACAGAGCATTAATTTAGAGCTCCGGCCTTGCAATTCAGCTGATTAGAAGAATCCAATACTCTTTTTATTTCATATTGTGTTGTAGCTAATTGACAGAGAGCTCTGAGTAAGCCAGGAAGTCAGTAAGCAGGAAGTGGGCAAGCCCCGCTCCTCCTGTATCGAGATGACTTGTTCCTACCATTTCCCCAGTTGTCAAGTTAAAAAAAAAAAAAAAACAGTTTTCTTCCCAAACTGCCAACATTGCAAAATAAACCTGGGTTCTACCTCTTCACTTTCTTGTATCATTATATATAGAAGTCCCTGAATTCTAAACTTTGCTAATAATTTTGGTAACAGCACACAAGAAAGACAGTCAAGTGGATCAACCTTCTATAACTAGATGAGTCCATAAACACTTATTTTAAAATTTTTTTAGTTAGATTAACATCTCCAAGTCCCACCTGCTGTACAACAGGCAGATAACAAGAAAGAAAGACGGAAAGACAGAAAGAAAGAAAGAAAGAAAGAAAGAAAGAAAGAAAGAAAGAAAGAAAGAAAGAAAGAAAGAAAGAAAGAAAGAAAGAAAGAAAGAAAGGTGCACATTCTTCTTGTGGTTATGTGACCCTACATGATTTTTTTTATTTTCTGATTATTTATAAAACATACAAGATAATGTTTACATTTCATACATTACCTACTTTGATTTTAATGTTTTCTTTTCCTTTTACTTCTATTGACCAGTTTAGTTCTGTTTATGCCGCTTACTTGGTGCCTTACACAGTGTGGTTATATGTATTGGCCTATTCATAAATTATTAATGGCACACTGAGAAAAATTCCTTCCAGAAACAAGTCCTCCTGACATGTAAGCACTGGTAATTTCTGCTGAGCCTCACAGCGCATGAAGCAGACCAAGATCTGCCCATGAAGAACGCCAGCGAAGCGACTCTTCCACTGGTGAAGCAATTAACTTTGTTCCATTTCCTGACGGCATTGCGCGCTTAAGCTGATCGTGTTTGCAAAAGCCACGTCAATCTTTTCGGCTTGCTCAGCTCATGGGAAAGTAAGGATGTTCAGCTAGGCTCTGGAGCTTTTGGGTAGAAAGAAAAAGATTTACACTCAACGAACAAGAAAATGGCATTCCTGATCATCAGTCTGGAAGGAAGGGTCTTTCTCTGGTCTGCCATGGAGGGCTCCCTGCCTGTGTCCCTAAATGCCTGTTCATGCCTCATTGCTAAGTGTCTTCCCCACCTGATGCGACATGTAGGTGGGTCTGAAGTGACAGCACCCTCTGGCAGGGAAACAAAGCTAATCCTAATCAATGGCCAGATTTCTTAAGCTCAGTGAGTCGTGCTAAGTATCTTAGTGTAGACTTCTCAGTATTTTGGAGCTATGTCCTACGTTGTGTGTAGCAATGGACCAGTAGAGTAGGCTCTACTGGAAGACTTGGCAGGGATCACATGTTTCCCACTGATACTTCTTGCCGCTCACTCCAGTTTTTATCTAGCCACAAGAACCTGAATTTTCCAATAGCATGCTTGTGCAGGGCAGTGAGGTTGCTTGGAAGAATAGGCTTTCAGCCCCAGGGTAGAGGACCTCGCAAGAGCTGACTGTACATTGAGAATATTTGGCAGTTCACATCTTGAACTCCCTTGAGCAACATGCATCTGGCTCCAATTTTCACCAGTTCATAAAAAAAATTTTTAAAAAAATGTAAAAGATTTTTAAAAAAAAAGAAAACTTTACTAGCCAGTACACTCCTAAGTAAGTTGTCATTTTCATGAGAATAAATCAACAAGGAGAAAGCACGTTCTTAAAACTAAGTGGAAAATGGTTTTTCTGCGTTTTGTTTTCAATTTTTCCACATTGTCCTTTGATCACAAGTATTAATTGATGTCTGTGTTTTGTTTTGATTCGTGTGAGAGAAGCGGATGTTTTTCTGGTCCACCAGAAGGTAAACATCATGATAACATTTCTTATAGTTAACTTGAGTCACCCAAGCTGACTGCATAAAAACAAAACAAAACAAAAACACAGCCTTAGCACCTACTCTTCAGTTCCCCTCTCTGAGACATCTCCCTGCTATAAACTTCAGCAAGTTGGGCGTCTAATGAAGCAACTCAAGGAAAATCTCTGAGGTACTTGAGAACATTGAACATTTGTCCAGGTTCGGCTTCTGGCCCCTATGAGGTCTTGGGGCTACTGATGAGTGTGGCTAAACTTCCCACACATCAGGAATTAATGAAATCAGGAGTTTATTTGCAAAGTTTGTGGGGTTTGGGTTTTTGATTTGTTTTGTTTTGGTTGGGGTTGGGTTTTTTGGTTGTTATTGTTGTTAACAGAGTGAAGACAAAACTTAGTCTGGCTGAGGAGGTGTGGTGCACTGGGAGCTATCACAAGGGTGAACATGCGTTTTGTTGTTATTGTTTTTCTGTCTGTCCTTCTGTCTCTATCTCATTTTCTTCTCTCTCTCTCTCTCTCTCTCTCTCTCTCTCTCTCTCTCTCTCTGTGTGTGTGTGTGTGTGTGTGTGTGTGTCTGTCTGTCTGTCTCTGTCTCTGTCTCTCTGTCTCTCTGTCTCTCTCTGTGTGTGTTTGTGTGTGTATGTGTGTGTGTGTGTGTGTGTGTGTGTGAGATTCAGGATCAAATCCAGGGCCTTGTAGATGCTAAGTAGGCACTCTGCCCCTGAGCTATATCTCCACACCTGAACACAACAGTTTTTGATCCAAGGACTCCAAAATATGTTTTTGCTAGATTTGTCTAAATCCCTTGATTCTGGCATGCTGTCATTTATACTAAGCCAATGTCTAAATTATTACCCCATAGCTTTTTTTTTTTTCACTCAGTGTATAGATCCATTTTCAGGACTCGGATGTGAAGATGCTCAGATACCTATTTTTGCCACAAGTTGTCCGCCACGTGTCAGTGGCTCCCTGTGGACCTGATACCAGCCCCGGAACTTTGCCTTTGTAGTCTGAAGCAAGGGAAACACAGGACACTCTACACAGATCTGGGTCCTCCACGCATCTTTCTCCAATGCTAGAAAAAAATGACAGATTTTTTTTTTTCTGGGAAGTAAATTGCGGTGGATGGCCAGAGCGAAGTGCCAGGGTGTTAGTAAATATTTCCTCACAGGGGACACTCAGAAACCAAACCTCTGAAACATCAGCCAGCTGCTGGAAACTCTCATGATTTGGTTTCATTAAAGATACCAAAGAATAATTAAGCCAGAAGGGGAATTCTCTGTTCCATTCCCTGGAGACTGTGATTAATAAGTGACTTTGGGTGTCTTTCTTTTTCCACTTCCTGTTTTTCTCCCTTTAAAAAAATAACCGAATTCACTAAACAGTGGGTATAAACAGGAAGGGAAAACCTGAGTATCCTTGGCTACTAATGAGCTGACCCCAGTAATTCCACTATTTTTCTCACACACATTCATTAGATCTGACTTGCCTGCAGATCAGCATGGAACTCTCTTCCTCTAGACAGGCAAAGAATGGTACTGTAACAGTACTGAACAGGGGCTGGAGAGTGGCGAAGATCATAAGCTGCTCTTCCAGAGGACCGGGGTTCAATTCCGAGCACCCACATGGCAGCTTACAACTGCCTGTAACTTCCAGTTACAGAGCATCTGACATCCTCATGCAGACATACATGTGGGCAAAACATCAATCGATAATATCGGTAAATATTTATTTTTATAAAAAGAGTATTGAAAAAGGAAGAAGTGATGAAGAATGGGCAGTGTGGTGTGCTAGCCTAAAACAGGTGTTCTCAAGCTGTGGACCCCCATCCTTAGAACATCCTATAGTTATCCTTCATATCAGATATTCACATTAGTATTGAGAATAGCAAAATTACAGTTATTAAGTAGCCACAAAATTGATTTTAGGGTTGGGGAGATCACTAAAACGTGAGGAACTGTATTAAGGGGTTGCCCCATTAGGAAGATTGAGAAACAATGACCTAATTGGAGTGGGGGAAGAAGAGCGTGTATATATAAAGTGATGATCTCCTATTTGTCATCACCTCCAGAACAAACACAATGGGACTCTGTCACATATAGAAAAAGATTTAAGGACTTCATGGTACTGGGGCCTGTACACAATTAAACTGAATTGTAAACTTAAGCCAGTGTTCCAGTTAAGCTGCTTATGAAAATAATGAGGCCAGCGAAGAAGGGAGGAAGGCAAGACACAGGGAGTTGGTTTGGTTAAAATGCTCTATATCCAGGATGATACAGAACTAAAGGAGAGCTCTAAGGCCACACAGTTAGTAAACAAAAAACAGTGAGGAACCAAAACTCACTGGAAAGAAAAATACCAAAAATATATTTCCCACCCTGTAGTTAGAGCAATCTTGAATAAAGTCTTTTGGATAAGCAAAGTCTAAACTATCTGCCATAACTCCTCCTTGAAAATGTACTTTTTCCCTCTGAACTTGATTGTTTTCACATTTTCCATTTAGTAAGTAGTGATTAACTTGATTTCCTCTAAAAGGGAAGACTGTCAATGAGAACATTACATCCTTCAACTATAAGGAACATCACCTCAGTGGGGTAGTGGAGTCTAAACATGAAATAGATAAACAGTGAGGGTTCGAGGAACCTGTGTGGCCATGGTGCAGGTAAACATAAGCCTGTCAGCTTTTCTCAAGGAAAGTCTTTAAGGCCAGTTGGTTTGTGAGCACTGTCTACCCTACCCTTTGGTTACATGATGGTTTCCATGGCTCCAACCAAGACACTACAGTTTTATAGGGTCTAACCTAATACCCTCTTAAACTCACAGCTACTTTATCCACTCAAAGATTCTTGACTTTCATCAATTCTAAAATTTGGAGACAGTGACTGCTTTCCAAAAGCCATAGAAATAATACAAATGTAATCCATTTTCCTCTCTGGATTTCCCATTAAATTTTCTTGAACTCAAATTGGTCTTTTTTTTTTTAAGCTTTGGTCTCAGATGCCATGCTGTTACATAAGGGCTATAATTTTTACTCAGCTGATCCTTGGCAAGCTGCTAAGTCATTTAATCTTGCTTATTTGAGTTCTTTACTGTGGAAAGTGCCCCCTTAGCCCTTCCATTTGATCATAGAAACAGGCAAGACCAAAGAAACTCAAAAGATCTGACACCTTACTTCAATGAATAATTTAGAAAATTTACTTCTTTCTGATTACAACTATATTAAGAATCCAATTTCTTATACTTAGTATCTCAAAGGAAACAGACAAGCCATGCCAAAGTGCTGCTAGAGACTTAATAAAGGATAGTTGAAAAATTATTTGAGACCACAGTGTTTAAAACTGTATCCTCTCAGAAAAGAGAGTTGATATCAGGAGTGCTGTGTGTGTGTATGTGTGTGTGTGTGTGTGTGTGTGTGTGTGTGTGTGTGTGTGTGTGTGTGTGTAGAAAGAATTAGGAAGATGAAGAAGTCAGGTTAGTAGCTCAGATTCCATTTAGCATTCTGTAGTATAAGAAACCAGCACAAATGACTGGTCCATCGTGCCTGTATAATGCTTACATGCTTAGACCATCTGCGCTTCAACGAATGCAAGGAAAGTTACTGTTCTTTATCAAAATCCCTTAGAGAATGAAGAGTTGCTGAATACTGCATAGGCCTTTCCTATCGTTCACATTATATAAGGAAAACAGAAGGTCTGACTGCTACCATTTTGAACAGCTGCTAATAGAGAAACGATTTGCCAAGGCTGCTTCAGGGGGACAGTGGCATGATCTTGAAGGTGTCTCTCTTCCAACCTATCAATTAGGAAAAGAGCAAGGCCAGTTGTGATATATTAGAGAGCTCTGCAATGGATCACTCTGAAAATCGTATATTGGCAAGAGTAATTCAAGTTGCCAGGAATCCAAAGCTTGCCGTGTGACATCCCCAGAAGTCTGATGGTGTGTGACTGGTTTACTCTGTTAAATGAAACCGCTGAGATGACTGTCATGAGGTGATTAATAAAGTGCATAAATCTTAACTGTGGAGGGGAAAGAAGATGAATTGATGCATACACATATTGGAAATGCAATGAAACCAAATTGAAGCTACCAGGATTTGCTAATATATAACAGAAAAACAATAACGTGTTTATTGTTCCCCACTGGCCTTGTTTGGTTGGTCTTATTTTAGAAATGACCAGCAAGACATATTCTGTGTAGTTTTTTTTTTTCATTTTTCTAGCATGGAAGTTCTGACGGTATGGAAAAATAATGACATAATGTAAAAGTGCACCTGGTATTTATCCCTCATTTCCTTCATGTTAGTGGTGATTTTGGAAATAAAGAATTGGTTCACCTTCCCTCAAAGCCATTATTGAATGCTATTTGTAACTGTATACAAAGTTTTGGTAGTTTTCAAAGTAATTAGAACCCTAGAGCAAATAAACACTAAATGGGTTCTCATCTCTGAAGTTATTTTTTCAAACTAAATAGCCCTGCTTCTGTGATAATTATATACAAGTCATTATAAAATTAAAAATCATTTTAAGTGAATGGATGCTTTTTTATATAAAGTATTTGTTTCTTGCTAATTATTGTGAGCTAATTATAGTTTATGATGGTCTTCGAGAACTCTGAAATCATTGCCTTCAAGTCCTGGTCCCCAGGGTTCACAAGCTCTAATACCAGAAGGGAACTAAAATAAGATGCTGAATGGGGAGAGGCCAGGGCAAAAAAATGAGATTCTTCCTGGCATTGAGAAGGATGGGTTTTCTGGAGATTCTGACATTTGTGCACAGGCTGGAATGGTGGGGCCAGTGTGTCATCCAAGAGCATTATGGTAGGCTGGAAAGATGGCTCAGTGGTTCATTGCATGCATTGATCTTTCAGAGGCCTCCAGTTCAGTTCCCAATATCCTCATTGGGCAACTCACAATAACTGCTTATAGCACCAGCACCAGGAGATCTGCCAGTCTCTTCTGGCCTCCTGGGCAACTGCACCCATGTGCAGAGATGCTCACTCAGACATGCATATGTACATATAATTAAAAATAAAAAAATTTAATTTTTTTTCTTCCTATGGCCTTGGCTTTCATTGTATCTGCACTGTATGTAGACACAGTGGCCTTTGGCATGTGACTTGGCTGTCTCTGAGCCTGCGTTTTTTGCATTTGTAAAATTAATGTGAGAATACCTTTCAGCACTGTTTTGATTATTGTAGGTAATGTCTATAATTCTTTAATCTAAAAAAAAATATTACCGTAGCAACTAACTATTATTACCACCAATTATTATCTCATCCAGAGGTTATTTCTAGGACAGAAAAAAACTTAACTACCTTCATAACTACCTAATGGGTCATCAAAACTATTGTGGACTTCTTGTGACAATGTTGCCCTCCCCCCATCAACGGGAACTCTGTACTTATCAAGACCAGAGAGTTAAATTAAATCATAAAAGAGGAAGCTTGATGTGTCCTTTTCCTATTGTTGCAGACTGACATTTGATCACGTGTGGGTAGAAAGTATGACCGTTTGGGCCACAAGAAGCAGCAGATTGTAGAGATTCCAATTGCTCACTAAATCATGACAGTCTACCTTCCCAGGCTTTCTCTAAGACAACCAGAAAACAAAAGAAGTAAACTATGATCAAAGCAAACCAAAGCACCAAACAATTAGAAAAACCCCTGGCGAGCCACCTCATAAATGTCCCCTGTTCTCTAGTCTCTCGTTTCTTTATAGCAAAAGGGTGCTGTGAGTTATGTGGGTTAGCCAGCCAGGCACAGCAGGTGTTCCTGTCAGGAAGCAGAGATGATGAATACTAAGTTCCCAGCTCCCTCTAACACCCAGCACTATCTCAATGGCTGCCTATTCCCTCTGCTCTCCTGAGCTCCTTACCCCAACTTCTCCTTATTCATTTTGTGGTTGGTCTAAAATACATTTTTCTTGTGTCAGTTCCTTGGTTCTAGGTACTGAGGTTTCTGGGATTTTTTTCATTCCTTTTTATGTTTTTTATTTATTTTTAATAATGCCTTTTAATATTTAAAATTAATTTTTAGACTACCCAACCTCCTTTGTTCTCTCTAAAATGCATGGCCTCTCTTTAACTGTTGTTATACTACACTACAGGCACCAGTGCATGCGTGTGCACACACACACACACACACACACATAGTGTACACATATACACTGCGTATTTCAAGCACAGAATGCCTTGCACATGTTTTTTTATTCAAATCAGTTTTCCAGCTGATGAAATGTGTTGGGTCAGCCAGATTGTAAGGGCTTCAGGGAGATGTGTGTGTGTGTGTGTGTGTGTGTGTGTGTGTGTGTGTGTGTGTGTACATGCACTGGGGGATTCCTAGTTTTTTTCACAGTGGTGAGCTATGATTTCTGATTTCAGATGAATTCCCATGACCAAAAAAAAAAAAAAAAAAAAACAACTCTTTTTCTTGTTTTTTGAAAAATGCAAAATAAGTTTTCTTTCTTTAAATAATAAAGGATTTTTAAGATGTAATTTAAAGAATAGCACATGAAAAATTAAAAAATGCCACGTGAGAATAAGTGATATTTTACTGAAAATTGCAAACTAGAGATTTACTAATATAAAACCTACATGTATTTTAAGCTAAATAAAAACTTTTTAGTTTAGCCTGTCTTTTAAATGTATTGTTTTAAGTTTTTCATACATGTATGTATTGTATGCTGAGCGCATAACTCCTCATACTGCTCTACCCCCACTTAAGATAGCCTAAAGCGCGGTTTACAATGTAGTCACTGTTACACTGAAGTTCACTTTTGTTTCCTTAGCTTCTCCAAATCTCAGCCCATTCGGAACAGAATCTGCCTGGTTGTGCTGGTGAATGTGTGTGAACCAAGAAACACAAAACCGGAGACATTCTTGCTTCCTCTTTCCTTTACCCAGTCCTCTCAGTGCCCAGGGCTTCCGGGTTCTACCACCCAGGATTCCCAATTAACATGAATGTAGGGTACCCTGCCAGCTTATGACAAGTTGCCTTAGGGATAAGAGAAGAAAATGTTCTCATCCCAATAGACTAAGGGAGTGGTAATCTTACTTAGCCTTTATTAGTTCTTCTTAAGATGCTGAAAAAAAAAAACGGTTGGATGAGTTTCAGGAGAGGAAAGAAAGGGGAATTGCTAAGAAACAAGAAACAAGTCACACTCAGAAAGGGACAGGCCCCAACAAAACCAAAGAAATACCACCCCTCACTTTGTCCTTCAGAGAAGGAAGTAATACAGTTTTCTAATACATGGCCCAGCTGTGATGGGTCTCTGCTTGAGAAGAAACCAAGGAAAGATCCCAGGTTTTCCATGGATTTTAAGTAACAGTTCTATATGCCCACCATGTATTAGCGATGGACCCTTCTAATAGAGTGTCCCAGACACTTTAGGAAGGTCTGGTGTTGAAAATGAACCCTATTATTTCCAAAGCCTGCCTCCATTTCTACTATACTACATTTCCAGAAGCAGGAGTGCTTCCCAATGGTCCCTCCATGTTGGTGGGTTTTTATCAAGGGATGGCAGTAAGGTAAGAAAAGAGTTACTTTAAAGGACACTATTGATGGCAGAGTGACTCAAGCAAATAGTTGGCTCTTTATTGTTCATATTTATATTTTGAGTTCATTTATTAAATAAATATTATTCATGAGATGTATTTTTATCAGTATCGATTTTCTACTTACTTATATTTACTTACTCATTTTGTGTAAGTAAGAAACCCTATAGATATAGTAGGTTGGTCTAATGTTGCTTGTATTCTAATGCTAATTCGGGGCCCCTAAAATTGTTTGCCCCAAAGGAGAGTCTGCATGTAAAACACTGAGGGATCCTGCCCTCAATTCATTCTGATTGGTGAATAAAGATGCTAACAGCCAATAGCTGGCAAGAAGAGACATAGTGGGGTTAAGGATTGTGCGGGCTTAGGGAGAGGAGAACACCAAGCAGAGAGAAACAGAGAGAGCTGCTGTGGAAGTGGAAGAGAAGAAGAATGTACGGGAGAGGAAAAAGGAGAGGTCCACGGGCTAAGGGACAAGAGAACGTGGCCCAGAGGGCTGCCCATCAGAGCTAAGAGCAGCCCAGATGAAACACAGTAAGTAATAATGGGGTTATCGATAGGAAGGTAGATTCGCGCAGCAGGGAGGGTAGGCATTTGTCCAGCCATTGAGCAGACTAAGGCATATTTATAAATACAATGGTGTGTGTGTGTGTTTCATCCAGGAACATAAATGGTCTAAGGCGAATAGATAACCCATAAAAGGATTTTTTTAAATATTTATTACTACATGTAGCCTCACCACATTTATATAATTACTCTATCATGGATATTTCAGAACTCTTATGGAACATCCACTATAAGATGTCAGAGGGGGAAAAAATGCATTTACAAGCCAGAAGAGAGAGTCTCTGTGACTAAAACATGGCTAAAGCAGAGAAATCAAGTTCTCCAGGGGGAACCTGTATGGCTATCAGAAGGTAAGACCACACATAATACAGATGCCTGTAGCCCCTGGGGAATCGGAGGTTACTTTGACTAGGTCATTTGTCTAGGATCATGTAGCATCCAGAAACTGAAGAATTTTTATCTGCGACATTTAGGAGTTTCTTTGATATTCCGTCTTCAAGAAAATAATAATGCTGAGAATACTCATGCTGCCACTAGCAACTGGAGGAGAATTTAATGAATTTTCGACTATCACTTCAAGTCCTGATGTTCCATTTGTGTCTAGGTAGAAAACAAGACAGTTTCATATAACACAAAGAAGAACATTGGCGGGGACAGGAATATACCAGGCAATCAGAATCACTCACTTGTCAATCTAATTGTGCAGATGTTCAACAAAGGAAGGGCTGAATGTTGCCCAACTCAGTGGAAAAATGAACAGTCATTGTTTGAAGGGAACTAATGAGGGTATTTCAATTGGTTCTGCCTCCATTGGGATGGACACCCGGACACAAGAAGCAAAGACTCTGCCTGGTTGTTTCAGATGGCTTTTAAAAGTACAAGGACCCTGGGTTTGTTTTCGCCATTACCAACAAATAAAAAGTGACCATTGGGGTTGTTCATTAAGAATCCAAAGAGAACACTGGAAGAACATCATGTAGTGAGATTGCTAGAAGGAGATCAGAGCAGCTCTTTGAGTTAGCCTTGATTTTACTCATTTTACTGATATAAAAATTGTTAAGTCAGACTCACAGAACTTCATAAAGTGATGCTGTTTATATTAGGATGCCAGTGGGCATCTATAAACAGAAAAGCTTCTGGTCTTCTCCATCCTTAGCATTTATGAAGTGGAATAGAAAATTACAAGATAATTAGAGTAGAAGTCTACTGACCAGCCCTGAGCTCAACCGTCCATTTAGTCCCATACCCATCAACTGCATCTCCTCCAGCTACATGTTTTCCCTTTCGTATCTTTCCTTGCTTTGTTTTGCTCAGTCTCTCTGAGTTTCTAGGCCCACTGTAGTGCATGAAACCTTCGTCATTGAATGTAGCTCCCATCTCTGAAATGGACGTCTTGCTCTCTTGTCTTTGGTTCTCACAGAACTATTCAGCTCTGGTCAATGGGCTTCATCCCGTCAATTCAAACTCCTGTAGCTGATTACAGAAATTCTGTGGGAATAATTCTGTGATGAATGAGCCTAGCAGCAAGGAGTTGACCATTTAAATTGCTGTCTGCCCTTCTGTAAGAAGCCAGTGAGTGGCTACTGAATAAGACTCTCTGGCTTTGCACTTCCACCCTGTGTCTGCCTAATGTGGTTCAGACCTTATTATAGAAGCTCACACCATATTCATGAATTTATGCTCCAAAACGTTCCATTAACATATGAGAATCAGATCTAAACAGTGCTAAACAGTACTATCTTGTTTTTGCCAAGAGACAATATTTCTTTTCAAGTACCACAAAAGGAAAACTATGTATTTTCTCCGCAAGGCTTGGCTAAATGTCAAGCTAATGGGAAATTCCACACACACATCTACCCTTAGAACTAGATTTTATTTGTGATTTGTCTAGACTCATTGGAATTTTTATTATTTGTGAATTTAATCCAAAGATCCAGTTATCCAGCTCATTCTACCTGATGCCTAAGTTGGGTATAAATGAGACTTTGTAAGGAAAAAGAGGATATGTATGTGTATTTGTATATGTGTGTATCTACATAGATATGTATGTGTATGTGTATATATGCCTGTATATATATATATATATATATATATACATGTACATTATACATATATGACTGTGTGTATATATATATATATGCCTGTGTGTATATATATGTGTGTGTGTCATTTATACATGCATTTATACATATAAGTGTACACATCAATATTACATACATGAATGTAAACATAAAATGAAAGTGTGCAAGAAACACAGTATGCAAATGAAAATAGCCTGTAAGGAAAAATAGTTATACTTACCTTAAAACCAGCACTTCTTCCTGTGTTTCTAGTCTGAACAACTGAATGGTGTCAATTAGAGTGTCAACAACTTGCACCCTGTCCTGTTCCAGCAAGTTCTAGTAACATGTGAAGTCATTCTCCTTTTGTGAGGGATATATATATATATATATATATATATATATATATATATATATATATATATCCCATACTTACAGCACTTGCTGCCAAGGTTGATTGGGATTTCAACTTGAACTGTTCCTTTAAACTGAGAACAAAATGATACATGTTTGAAAAGCAAGAGAAATAAATTACAGGATCCTGAAAGGCCAAGTTTACACAGACATTTTTCTCTCTTTGGGTCAGCAGTTCTTTAGGCCATTGAAGGGGAGTGGCTGGATACTGGGACCCAGCTTTTACCCTACACAACAGACAACCTACACTAGCACCTACAGGAAAGCCAAGACATAGAAACATCCTTTACCTACCTTGAACCCTGTGTCCTTATTTTAAAAAAAAGTTCTTAAAGTTACTAAAACAGGGGTCAAGTTCTTCCAAGATATTTGACCTTGAGTATGTGGCAAGACAATTCACAAACCTTGATTTTCTTACACTAGCAGCCATAATAATTATATTAGACAAGGACAGTGAGAGAATCTGATCAACTACAACCTAAAGCAAATTAAGCTACTGCCATCCGATGTATTCAGCTCTAACTTCATACTCTCTTCTCCAAATGACTTGCCTTCAACCGGGGATCGGTAATGTGTGTTTGCAGTGGTTATTTACCTCATTTCTATTTACAACACCTGAAGGATATAGAACTTGTCTTACCAAATTTTTCTGTCCTAGTTGATACAAAAGGCAAGACAGCTTGAGAAGACTTGTTAGTAAGAACCAATGCTTTTAATGTAGATGGATTGTAAAATAGGGATAATGAATAAATTTTACAGAGACTAAGAGAGACATCAATTTAGAAATTAAGTAAAAGTTTTAACAATCACTGGAATCACATACAGTAAGAGGTCTACATTAAGGCTACCAGGACCAAGACTGTCCAGCACTCTCCCAGCCTGTATCAGGGGCTCAGTCAGAAGTCTTCCCCAACCCACATTCCTAAGCAAGTTTCTCAGCTCTTTCTCCATGTCTCATGTCATTTACAGAGATAATTGGCATATGAATGATAAATGTAGGCCTGGCTCTGCCCTACATGATTCCTTTATGACAAATGTCACCAGACCTAACTCTGAAAATGCCTAGGATCTGTTAGAGAGGAAGTGTCTATTTACCAAATACATGTTTGTGCCCTATCAGAGTATGCACTGGCTAGGAGATGGCTAGTCAGTGGTGAATGACCTAACGACTACACCTGGCATGTAGCATCAGCATCTCTATAGGAGCTTGTCACCATTGCACAAAGATCTCTTGAAAGAAGGGACATTCCTCCCACTTTGAGCAAGTACAATTTTATAATGTGAAAGAGTGATGAATTCTACAGTTTCATGCGATGTCCATTATTACCTTCTTCATAACTCGCCATTTAATACTTCTGTTCTCTTTTCCTTGAGGGTAAGATGAGAGGTCAGAAAATGAGTTCTCTATGAACCCTTTCTGGAATAACATAATTCCTGGGACTCAGTGATATGTCTGTCAAAGAGACATGGTGGTAGATCTTTTGTTAGAACTACTAGCTGCTTCTGCTTCTGAAACTGAGTATAGATAAAACCTAAATGAATTTTAGCAGTTGTCTTAGGTTTCTATTGCTGTGATAAAAGACCAGTATTATGAGAAGAGGATTTATTACAGTTTATAGTTGGAATCTGTCATGGAGGGAAATCAAAGGCAGGAATGTAGAGGCAGGAACTAAAGAAGAGACTGTGGAGGAATGCTGCTCACCAGCTTGCTCCCAGAGGCTTACTCAGCCTGCATCCTTATATCAAGTGCCTAGGGATGGCACTGCTAACAGTGATCTGCCACCCCATATCAATGATTAATCAATAAAATGCCCTCACAGGCTTGTCTGCAGGCCAACTAATGGGGCATTTTCTCAATTGACTTTCCTCTTCTCAACTAATTCTATTTGTGTCAAGTTGAAAAAAAATTAACCAGGAAACAATAAAATGCACATATCACTAAGGTGGTAAGTTGATTGTGACTATTAACCTAAAGACTGGTACTAAGATGGTAATTAGGGTGTGATCATTGGCATAGGATAAACAAAGGCAGTCTTTGAGATCCTGCTTGTGGATGTACAGTATTCACTACCACCACTTGATCTAGAAGTAATGGAAGTACGTTCTTCTTCTGTGTAGACAGCTGACATAGCCTGAGATTAGTAATGATGGTTCTTCTTTCTAGGGAACCTTATTCACCAAAGCTACCTGGGCACATTGCATATATCACAATACAACTGAAATAAGACGTGTTCGCCTGATTAGAAGATAATTTCTTGTCATCATGTGTTGTCCATTAGAAGTTGTGCTCAAACTAGTTTTCTCACTTCTGACCAAAGCGTGTGCTTCCTCTATAGTCCTGTGCCTGCAGGCTGGATCAAGGAAAGGTGACTTTTTTCTTTTTCTCCTAAGTACAATAAAAAAAAAAGTTCAGAGTCATGACCCCATCTAGGCATTAAATTAAATCAGTAACACTCAGGCTGCCTTTGACGTGTTTCTGTGGAATGCTGGGTGGGACAGCAAAACACTCCAGAGGTATCAGCAATGATAATATTGTCCTTGATCTATCTAGATTTGTGTATATCCCAGCCCATGTACCACACTCCAATCAATGTAACTGATTAGATATAAGCATAAGAGACTTGGGGGGGGGGGGGGCGGGTCCACTCCTCTCCAAGTTGCTTGGCTGCAAAAGGACACTAAGGCAATATGTTGCCATCACTGTGACACCATAACAACTGCACGAAAAATATATTTTGACTAAGATTGGGGGCATTGTGCTATCATTTGCACAGTGATTTGTTTCTAGAAATCCTTGTTCAGCTAAAGAAAATATTATGGCTAGTAATATCATTGTTAATGTTCTTAGGGCAAAAAGAAGGCCTAAAAACTTTCTATCTATTTGTTGTGTTCTGTGCCCCTCCCCATCATCACCAGTGAAAGGACAAAATGACCCAGCCCCAGGGACAAGTGGAAAGGCAGATGAATTGTGGAAGAATCTGAATGGCGATCTGTAATTCCCTTCTAATTCAGAAACTTTCTAATATAAGTCATATTTAGCCATGTGCTTCCATATGTTGTCTATACCCAATTGGTTCACATAACCAACTGCTTTATGGATAAAGCAAATTGCACATCTCCCAAGAGCTTCTCAGAAAAGAAACACTGAAATCTCAGGTGCACTGGGAACAAGATTATGCTGGATAGAAATCAGCAACAATGCATCAAATATGCATGTCCAAATTATAACATTAAAATAGACTTCGTATCCAGTCCCACTCATGCATATAAAGCACTTGCAATACACCCCACAATGTCAAAACTAAGAAATGTTGGTGGATTAACTCCTTCGATTCTGTTATCTGTCAACTACTCTGAAAGCATCATTCATCTACAGACCAGAAATAGGTGATAAGTTTAAAAGTGTTTCATCACTTCCTACGTAGCCATTTCTTCTTTGTATTAACCGTAATGTATCATAAACATCAGTGAGAAACTGGTAATGTGTAATCATGGCATCACATTAAAAGACATGGGCCACACCCAAGTTTGATCTAGATTTCCATTCTGCTTTAAAGGATAGACACTTGTTGAGGAATTTTTCTTTTCATGTGTATTCATTTGGCAATAAAATTTTGCTTGTCTGACCAGTACAAAGTCTTAAAATAGCAGAACCAGCTCCAGCTGATGGTAATTTTTATTGCAGCAATGCCATTGTTAGACTCCAGTCAGGAAAAAAAGTGTCAGAGGTGAGCTTTTGAGCTTTTGGACCACTGGAAATTCATCTTCATTTCTGCATCCAAGGTTGAAGCAACATCAGACCCAGAAGGGCAGTTGGTTTCTGCTCAATTTCAACTCTTCTGAGAAAACCATACTTACTTGCATAATTTTCCCCCTGAATTTCCAGATTATGTAACAGTAGAGTTAGGGCCATCCACTGCCCCCTGAGACAGTATGCTAGTACTTTCTTCTTGAGATAGTATGTGGAGGCAGACATTCCTAAGGAAAAATGTTAGCCTTTTCTAATCTCTGGGATTGGCACATTTTAGGAGACACTGTGAGTGCACATGGCTTTATATAATGGGAACAATAAGTTGTTACTTCTCTTTCCTTTTTCTGATCTCTTTGATCTCTGGTGACAAATCAAAATGGTGAACTTACCTGTCATCACTGCACCCTTAAACAGTCATCCCCCCCACACACACTTTTAACTCCTTCTCATATAGCTATTAAACTATGTTCACCCTGGATACATGGCTTCCTATCTGGGTTTTGAGAAGAAATATCTGTGTTCCACCAGCACAGGCATAACAGAATCAAACAAGGATGGGCCAATGAAACTAGTCCCTGTACCAGCATAACTGCATGTGCTATGGGCTACCCAGATATTAGGGCTCCCTTACATCTCCTTTAGACCCATTTAACTGAGGACCTGGGGCATGAGGAAGAGCAAGAAAAGGGGCTTCTCTCTCTCATTTCTCTGTGCTGAGTTCCACAATGATAGAGCATCATAAGTTGGTTTATTTTGTGGGTTACCTATGAGAATTGTCCTGGTGACTTTCAGCAAGGACAGGCATAGTTCCCTCTTTCGTGAACAGATACATGAAGTCTGTGAGATTTACGATGCAAGCCAATGTCTTAGGGTTTTTATTCCTGCACAAAACATCATGACCAAGCAGCAAGTTGGGGAGGAAAGTGTTTGTTCAGCTTTTACTTCCACATTGCTGTTCATCACTAAAGGAAGTCAGAACTTTCCAATCAGGTCAGGAAGCAGGAATTGATCCAGAGACCATGGAGAGATGTTACTTCCTGGCTTGCTCAGCTTGCTCTCTTATAGAGCCCAAGACTACCAGCTCAGAGATGGTACCACCCACAAGGGGCCCTCCCTGTTTGATCACTAATTGAGAAAATGCCCCACAGCTGGATCTCATGGAAGCTCTTCCCTAACTGAAGCTTCTTTCTCTGTGATAACTCCAGCCTGTGTCAACTTGACACAGAAAACCAGCTAGTACAGCCAACATGAGGAGATTTTTTTTTTTGGTGCAAGGCTTAATTACTTTCAGAGGTTTGACAAATTTGGAATATGAACTATTTGGTTAAAAATGAAAAATGATAATTAAAAGTAAAAATTGCTTCACTGTGGAACCCAAACAAAGATTTACTTTGGAAGCATTTGTTTATATGATCACTGTTTAGGTTCCCACAATCTGGGCTCTTTCTGGAATCCATAAATACCATGTTTACTAACAGAATGAGCACTAGTAATTAGCAAAGTTATAGCCAAGGCTGGGTAAATAACTGCACTGTTTGCTATAAAAATTGCCAGTGAAAGACTCACCATGATTGTTCAGAAAAACTCAGACAAGGCTTTTTGGAAGCTGATAGTCTGAGGAAAAGGCAACATTATTCCAGGGAAAGAACGTGGACTGTGAAATTAAATGCAAGAATGTGATGCTCAAAAGTTTAGTAAGCACAGACTCTAGTCTCAATATGTTAACTATGAGATGGGAATAATAATAATAATTTCACTGAATGTTATTAAGAGTTAAATAAAGTATGAGACAAAATATGGTGTTAGGGTTAATCCCTTTTGTTTTCTTGATTCTCTAAAAGATATCTAAGAATTATGCTCTGTAAATGTTTTCTCTCCAGAAACTCACAAATACAATTTCATTTCAACACACCACACCCTTTACTTCAGACTTTCATAAACCTGTCAAAATGGCATAAGGAAATGCTTGCATCAAAACTGAACATGATCTTCTACTTCTAGCAAGATGAGTGTCTAGATGTTTAGGAAAAAATCTTTCTATTTTAAATTTTTAGTTCATTGATAGATGATAAACAGGTAACTAGATAGACTGATAGGCATATCATAGATGCTACTAGAAGATAGATAGATAAATAGATAGATAGATAGGTAGATAGAAGATAGTCAGATACATGATAGATAGATAAATAGATAGTAAATTATAGATAAACAAATTAGATAGATACATAGATACATAGATAGAAGATAGACCAGTCAAAGGCAAAGGATATCCATTCTATGGGAAAGGGATAATCTTAGCCTTGTGTAGGGTAACCAATTGAATTCATATGTTGCCCCTAACTACCAAAAAATGGGGGAAATCTAAAGGGAAACGAGTCTAGCAGTGGTTTAAGAACAAGACACTTTTTTTTTCTAGGCTCTGGGTGATAGAAGATGCTCATTTAAAATCTTGACACCTGTAGAAGAGAAATTAAACAAGAAAGAAAAATTTTAAATTCTCAGGAAATAAGAAAGTCAAGTTCTACCCACACACCTATGGCCACTTGATCCTCGACAAAGGGGTTGAAAACATCCAATGGAAAAAAGATAGCCTTTTCAACAAATGGTGCTGGTTCAACTGGAGGTCAGCATGCAGAAGAATGCGAATTGATTCATCCTTGTCTCCTTGTACTAAGCTCAAATCCAAATGGATCAAGGACCTCCACATAAAGCCAGACACTCTGAAGCTAATAGAAAAGAAACTGGGGAAGACCCTTGAGGAGATCGGTACAGGGAGAAAGTTTCTAAACAGAACACCAATAGCATATGCTCTAAGATCAAGAATTGACAAATGGGACCTCATAAAATTACAAAGTTTCTGTAATGCAAAGGACACCATCAAAAGGACAAATCGGCAACCAACAAATTGGGAAAAGATCTTCACCAATCCTACATCAGATAGAGGGCTAATATCCAATATATATAAAGAACTCAAGAAGTTAGACTCCAGAAAACCAAACAACCCTATTAAAAAATGGGGTACAGAGTTAAACAAAGAATTCTCACCTGAAGAACTTCGGATGGCAGAGAAACATCTTAAAAAATGCTCAACTTCATTAGTCATTAGGGAAATGCAAATCAAAACAACCCTGAGATTTCACCTTACACCAGTCAGAATGGCTAAGATTAAAAATTCAGGAGACAGCAGGTGTTGGCGAGGATGTGGAGAAAGAGGAACACTCCTCCACTGCTGGTGGGGTTGCAAATTGGTACAACCACTCTGGAAATCAGTCTGGCGGTTCCTCCGAAAACTGGGCACGTCACTTCCAGAAGATCCTGCTATACCACTCCTGGGCATATACCCAAAAGATTCCCCAGCATGTAATAAGGATACATGTTCCACTATGTTCATAGCAGCCCTATTTATAATTGCCAGAAGTTGGAAAGAACCCAGGTATCCCTCAACAGAAGAGTGGATGCAAAAAATGTGGTGTATATACACAATGGAGTAGTATTCAGTCATTAGAAACAATGAATTCATGAAATTCTTAGGCAAATGGATGGAGCTAGAGAACATCATACTAAGTGAGGTAACCCAGACTTAAAAGATGAATCATGGTATGCACTGACTAATAAGTGGATATTAACCTAGAAAACTGGAATACCCAAAACATAATCCACACATCAAATGAGGTACAAGAAGAACGGAGGAGTGGCCCCTTGTTCTGAAAAGACTCAGTGAAGCAGTGTAGAGCAAAATCAGAACAGGGAAGAGGGAAGGGTTGGGTGGGAAAACAGGGAGAGGGTAGGGGACTGATGGGACTTTCAGGGAGTGGAGGTCCAGAAAAGGGGAAATCATTTGAAATGTAAATAAATATATCAATAAATTAAAAAAAACAAACAAACAAACAAAAGAAAGTCAAGTTCTAAAAGAATTGGGGCAAATTAGAACCCAAAGCAAAGCAGAGAAAAAGAATGCATAAAATCCCATAAAAGCCCATAAAATCAATACAACTGTCTAGTCCCCTTCATTCGAAAGTGAAATTGTCAAACTAAATTAACATATTAACACATGTACACAATGAGATAAAACATACCTATGTCCTGTTTTTAAAAGAAATAAAATAGTTGAATGTAAGGTAAGCATCAATATTCCAGGCAAACAGAAAAATCCTTTAATATGATAATGAAAGCAAAATAAAACTTGAAAGCAATAATAACATGCTATAGATAAGCAGAGTTTGCATTTCCTTTAAAATTACCATTGTTTAGGTAATTATAATGATGTTGAATTCATGTGTGCTGAGGATCATGCCTTCAGAGGTGAAAGGCAAATTAACAGAAGTACAAGAAGATATATGTAGTTTCACATTATGTAGAAAAATTTTTTGCATGGCTTTTGGTAGGATACATAGAGTAAGAATGATGGGAATATTGAGTAACAGCCTTGAAGACACAGACAGAACAGTTACCAGCTGGAGAGTAGATGTTATTTTGAAGAAGACAAAAAGTACATGCAAATTTATCACATCCTAGAGTATGAAGCAAGTTCACTAAATTTTAAAGAACCAATTATATCATGCAGAATACAAATTCATTATATAAAACATACACAAACGTATGAAAATCTACATATTCTTAGAAACAAAAAATAACTCATATTTATGAATTGAGGGACTTGATTGACTATATATATATGTGTATATATATATATGTATACTATTTAACAAAATGAATAAAACATAAAGTGAATAATACTGCTGTGTGGGGTCGTTCTCCCTCTCCATGTGCAGAGTGATCCCAACATGTTGGAACAATAAATTCCTCTTGCTTTTTGCATCAAAGAAAAATGTCTTAATTGCTCATCAATGGACATGTTTATAAAGTAATAGTAATGAGGGGGGATAGTAAACATCTAAAAAGAAAACAAAAGTAGAAACGGGAAAAAGTTGATCAGTTAAAAAAAGGTAACACATTGGCTAAATGACCAAAAGCGATGAAATTTGCCAATAAACAGCATAAAAGATATAAAAGTGTCTATAGTTATATTTAAATGAGAAGTTTTCAGATTTTAAAAGCAGTTGTATAAACTACTCCATACAAATAATTTGTAAACTTAGATGAACGAACAATACACACCCATATAGGAATCATCAAAACTAATTTAAGAAAATCTGGGAAACCCAAATGATCCCCATAAGAATTGAAAGGAAATTGGCGATAAACTGTTCCCCACTGGGAAGTACTAAAGTGAATGGTTATATATGGAAGTTCTTTCAGTTATTCATGTCAAAAATATGTCAGTTCTCTTCTCTTAGACAAGAGAAGACAGAAGGATATTCCCAAATTAATTCTACAAAAGCAGTATCAATCTTGGATCCAGAATTTGACACAGTATAATAAAATCAAATTGATGCTGGAGAGATAACTCACCAAATGGGGCTTGCTGTGTAACCATGGGGACTGCCATGTGGCCCAGCACCCATATAACAGGCCACGTATCAGACAAATGCTTGCGACTCTAGCTATCAGGAATATGACCACATCTCTTGACCTGGAGAGCCAGCCTATGGCCACACAAATATGTGCAAGTACACACATAAATCAATAAATGTTTTTAATGAAAAATATATACCATTCAAATATTTAAACAACAGTAAGTAAATGGGACATCATCAGCAAAATAGATTTAAAAAATTAGGCATCATGGATTTAGAGTGATCCCTGGAAATGAATTTAGTTCATAATTAGAAAACTAATCCAATTCAGTATATAACCTCATAAAAGGAAAAATATATCATCTCCATAGATACCAAACACTCACTCAGTAAAATTCTACAAACTTTCCTTATTTTAAATAATTCTGTTTTTAATTTTTAATTTTTTATTTTTATTTATTTATGTATTTATTTATTTTTGGTTTTTTGGATTTGGTTTTTTTTGAGACAGGGTTTCTCTGTATAGCCCTGGCTGTCCTGGAACTCACTCTGTAGACCAGGCTGGCCTTGAACTCAGAAATCTGCCTGCTTTTGCCTCCCAAGTGCTGGGATTACAGGCATGCGCCACCACCACCCAGCTCTTAAAAATTCTTAATAACTGGAAATGGAATGGAATTTTCTTAATTTAGTCATCTGTTGTCCTGGTTCGATGAGCAAAAGAAGAGAGAACTTGGACTGTATTTCTTCTGTCAGATTGACCTGCAGGCATGAGAGAGATTGTCTTGACTGATAGCAGATGAAGGAGGAACCAGCCTAATGTGGGTGGCACCATCCATAGGCAAGGGAGCTGAGCTATCTAAGAAAGGGAACCAGACATGAGCCAGAGAGCAAACCATTAAGCAACATTTCCATGGTTCTCGCCTCCAGCCTCCTGCCTTGATGTGCTGGATCGTTTTGTTTTTGTTTTTGTTTTTTGATACTAACTATACTCATCTGAGAGGAAGGAACATTGGTTGAGAAAGTGCTTCCCTAAGATCTGCCTGTAGGGAAGCATATAGGACATTTTGTTAATTATTAATTGATGGGGGAAGAGCAGACCATTATGTGTGGTGCTATCCCTAAACTTCTGCTGATCCTGGGTTCCAAAAGAAAGCAGGCTGAGGCAGCCATAAGGAGCAAGCGTCACTCCATGTGCAGGAAGCAGCACTCCTCCATGGCCTCAGCATTAGATTCTTCCTCCTGTTTCGTGCCTTGCTTGAGTTCCTGTCCAAGCTTTCTTCAATGAAGATCACTCTGGAAACTCAAGCCAACTAAACCTTCTCCTCCCCAAGTTGCACTGGTCAAGTAGTTGCATCACAACAGTAGTAACTGTAACTAAAATACTTGATTAACTGCCATGGCTTCCTGTAATGATGGACTGTGATGTGAAAATGTAAGTCAAATAAACCCTTCCGTCTCCAAGTTGGTTTTGGCTCGAATGTTTTATCATAGCAACAGAATAACCTTTATACACAGAAAGGTGAAAGGGGGAAATCATACTTGATGAAGACTGATTAAAAACCTCTCTAAAATTAGAAACAGAATCAGGATCTCACCACTTCAGCTCATACAACTTATAGAGGTTTCAACCTAGAGAAATATGGGCTAGAGAATAATTTGCATACCAGAACATGGGCATAAGAACATTTCTGGAAGCTTTTCTTTAAATAGTAGAAAATTGGAAATTACCCAATTATCTTTTCTTTTAATTTGTACATTAACTGAGATATCTTTATAAAATGGCCTCCCATGTAACTAGAGAAAAAAGATGAATGATAGCTAAATGTCCACAGGCATAAATATTGAAATGCCAAATGCTAATCACAAAACACACCTGCATTTTATCATTCCATTTTATGAAATGTATTAAAGTTCATAAATGAAAGTGTGTTCCTATTTTTTGAAGTATGTATGTAACTGTAAAAAACTAACCCTGGTCCGTATCTTATTTCCACTTAGGATTAGCATGGGGAGGGTCCATGCTCCTGTTGAATTTTCAGTTTACTAAGGTAGTAATAGATACCAATAGATACTCAGGCATTTATTATTTAAATTTAAACTATTTAAACTATAAATTATTATTTATTATTTAAACTATCTCATAGTAATTATATGATATCTCATAATGTACAAAGCAACATCATCATTAGAAATGCAAACAGAATATGTATTCTTTCTTGTGTACTATTTTTTATGGCCCAAATCTTTTTTTTCATGGCAACAGCAAAATGGTATATAGAATATGAATGGTACTATTAAAATTTGATTGAATACATTTCTGTTAGATATTTGCTTTACTTGCATTTCAAATGTTCTCCCCTTTCCTTGTTTCCCCTCCGAAAACCCCCATCCCATCCCCCCTCCCCCTGCTCACCAACCTACCCACTCCCACCTTCCTGACCTGGCATTCCCCTATGCTGGGGCATGGAGCCTTCACAGGGTCAATGGCCTCTCCTCTCATTGATGTCTGAAAAGCCCATCCTCTGCTGCTATGGAGCTGGAGCCCCATGTGTACTCTTTGATTGGTGGTTTAGTCCCTGGGAGCTCTGGGGGTACTGGGTGGTTCATATTGTTGTTCCTCCAATGGGGCTGCAAATCCCTTCAGCTCCTTGGACTGGAGAGATGACTCAGCAGTTAAGAGCACTGACTGCTCTTCCAGAGATCCTGAGTTCAAATCCCAGCAACCATATAGTATTTCACAACCATCTGTAATGATATCTTGTGTACTTTTTGGTCTCCCCATAGAAAGTATCATTTCTAGAAATGTTACTAGCAAGAACCTCTGAGTAATCATTTAACTATTTGCATTTTTGTTTGCATTACTAGTAACTGACTTTTCTTATTTTCCTTTGCATTTTTCTATAACTACCCTGCCACTTTCAAGGGAACTATAGCTTTATGACATATAATACCTTTAAAAAGAGGCTGACTTAATGATTTGCAAGTCACTTCCTCGAATGTAATGCAAGAAATTCAATGGGTGTCCAATACAATGGGGAAAGTTTATTAAATGAAGCATCTTCCTGTAATTCCATAAGCACTAAGTAAATATAAACTATTGTGGATTGTTGGTTGTTGAGAAAAATAAATAGCTCATGTGAAATGCTACCACATTGTTGGGCACAAAACTCATTGGGATCAGAGATCTAGGCCTAGTTTCTTTCCCTTTTCTTATGAACTTCTAAAGGCAGCTGTCTCCACCTTGGGACTATACCTGTTTTTATGATGCACAGTTCTATTTCCATAGAACAGATTACTGAGAGCAGGTTTTCTCAGATATTCATCTGTATTGTCTACTTTGCCTATCACAGCTGGTTGCAAAGAATCGGAGCCCTGAATGTTTGCTGAGTTGGATGAACTTACACCATTCCTTCAAGGCTATACACTAACAACCTGTTTGACAACATCCATCATTTCATCTCTCAAGATTCATCCAAAGACCAGCTGGTCTCCTTTTTAGCCGAGTGACAGATAAACTCTTCATCTCTCAAGACACTTGGCTAAGCAGCTGCCTTGGTCATCTCATCACTGAACTTCTAAAAGTTCAGTGAAGTGACTTCCACAAAAGCTCATCCTCTTAGATCACGTAAAAATAAAAAACTTTCGTTCCTTTCCCTCATCCCTCTAGTCTGAATTTCTGAATTCCAACCCTGAAGCAGCAAGCCTTCTTCTTTCTTTATCTAACAAGAAGAGATAATAACTTACCCGTGCTCCATTTCATTTAAGCTTGAAACTTCTATGACCTTAACCTACCAAGTATTTATTTTCAACTGATGTAATAATCCCTTGGCATTCTCATGGTATCAGTAGCTTATCTTATCTCCTCCTTATGTTTTTTTTTTTTTTGGTCTGTTCTTTTGCTATGGGTTATGTCCTGTTGTGATTCAGGATGTAGGTCACGGTAGTATTCTGAATCATAAAGTCAAGTATGCAACCTAGGACTTGGCCAAAGATATGTTGAAGATAATGCTAAGAAAGAATGTTTTATAAGCCATGAATGGTACAAGTCAGTACAGAATTGTTTTGTGACTCCCTAACTCCCCCAAGAAAACCCACAAAGGAATGATGTTTCCATCCCAATGTGCTACAAAATGAAAACGTTAATCCAAATAAACATTTAGCTATTTTAAAAAAAGGCCATCCTACCCTGTGAAAATTCACAAGGAAATATGACAAATGTCCAAAGTAAGCAGGAGAAAGGTATGGTATTGCTGGTGCTGCTGACAATTAGAGAAATATAATTTGAAAGTCACTTGGTTCATTTTCTACATTTCGGTTCCATTTTAGATGATGACAAATGAACCTGTGGCTTCTAATTCCCAAATTCTTGTGTAGATTACTTGCTGGATCTGTAGCCTCAGAAGAAGTTACTGTGAAGGCAATATGAAAACACAAAGGCTTGCTGGAAAAAGTATATTTGAAGACAGACAGCTCAGAAGAGTTTTTTAATCTTCCTGGTCATTATTCTACAATAATTTTACTCAAGTTTTCCCTCTTTCGCCACTATTATAAACAGTCTGATCCCTCCAAAAAGGAATTTTATTGAAAAAATTTTCATATAATATATTTTGATCGTGTTTCTTCCTTCTCCACTTCCTCCCAGATCCTCCTCACCTCCCCACCCAGCCAATTTTATGTTTTTTTCTGGATCTTTCAGAAACAAAGTAATAAGAAACACACACCAAAAAAAAAAAAAAAAAAGCAAAACCACAAGATGAAAATCAAAACAAACAAGCAAAAGACCAGTAAGACAAAAAAGAAGAAAAATAAATGTAAATAAATTATATCGAATAAAAAAAAAAAGAAGAAAAATAAAACAAAAACTCACAAAAATACCATTGTGAAAAAAATCCTTTTGTGTTGGCCAACTACTCCTGGACAAGGGGCCTACCAAGGAGCACAGTTCCACAGTCTATGTGAGTTCATGTGCATTAGTCCTGTTGTCTCTGAAAGATAGAGTTTCCTTGCAGTCCTCCCCCATCTCTTGCTCTTAAAAATCTGCCTTTCTCCACGTCCACATAGATCAACCTTGAGTGAAGGACTTTGATGAAGTCATTCTATTTAGAACTGAGTGCTCCGACGTTGTGCATTATCCATCTGTAGTCTGAGACTGATTTGCTGCAGAAAGAAGCTTCTCAGATACAGGTTGAACACTAATCTATGGGTGTAGCAATGTGCCATTAGTAGTCGTTTTATTGCTATGTTTCTTTAGCAGAAGAAGTAGCATCTAGTAACAATACCTATCTGGTCTCAGGTTTATGGCCACTTAGGAGTGTCAGCTATAAGTTCCGTCCCATGGAGTGGGCCTTAAACTCAATTTCTTAAAAGTGGTTGATTACTCTTATAATATTTGTGACACTATTTTTTTAGTGAATTTTATTGTATTTGATTTATAACATTGGTTTTGTTTGGGAAGGCATAATTTAGAATATCATTGGCATCATTTTTCTCTTTCATCACAAAATTGTCACAGAAAGAATTTTGTTGCAATTGTCTTTATTTTTAATTAGTTTTCAAAAACTGAATGCTATTAAGGAATTTCATTTTTTTCTTGGTTTTCTTCCCATACACCTCTGAAGACATTCTCTTTTTTCTAGTAGCCATGGCAAATCTATAATCCAACTCACAGGTATCTTCAAACTTACTTCTTGATCTTTTTCTTATTAGATATTTTCTTTATTTACATTGCAAATGTTATCCCCTTTCCTGGTTTCCCCTCTGAAAACCCCCTATCCCATCTCCCCTCCCCTTGCTCACCAACCCACCCACTCCTGCTTCCTTGTCCTGGTATTCCCCTACACTGGGGCATCGAGCCTTCTCAGGACCAAGGGCCTATTTGTGACACTATTACACCAGTATATTTTATCAGGCAGATCACTGTTGAAGGTTCCAGGTTTATATCTGGGTGCTATTGAAAATTAACTTCCTCTGCTGGTATCATGTAAAGTTCTGTCCAATAAAATCAACACTGGTTGGTAGGATTCAGTACCAATGTGGTTTCTCCATGTTTGAGCAGGTCAGTAAGTGTTGTGTTCAGCAATAGGACTTTACCATAATATTGTAGAGATCAACCAATAGCCTTGGTGGTAGCCTGATGTGTTTGGCTATTTCCATGGGACCCTTTTAGTCAACAAAAATGTAGCCCACCTCTGACACTCAAGGTTTTACTTTGTGAAATACAATGCTTAGTTGGGGTATTGTCTCCCCTATTATTTGGTGATACCATTTAGATTCCATTCATGTGTGTGTGTGTGTGTGTGTGTGTGTGTGTGCGCGCGCGCGCGCGTGTCCTACTTCTATAGGAGTAGGTTTCCATGTGGTTTTTCAAATAACATTAGTCTTAATTGTCCCTCCCCAGAGTCCCTCTATTACCCTTCTTTCTCATTCCCATCCATATTTTCTTCATATTCTACTTCCCCCTTTGTCTCTCCATAACACTACATTCTATTTCTCCTTCCTGAGCAGATCCTTACCTCCCACCTGGCCCCTTACTAAGCACATAACCTGTATGGTTATTCAGATTATAGCATACACTTTGAAAACTTAAAAGATAACATCAACAAATAGAATAAAAACATACAATGCTTGTCTTTCCCCACCCTGGATTATTATATCATAGCAGCTACACCAAGTCTGTCTACTGAGCAGAGATTACTCAGAGAATTCCAGTGTGTGAGCCTCAACAACTCCCACTGCACAGATAAGAGACATTCACATGAGTGGTGATCTCACCTCATGTTGCTCACAGAATGGAAGTGAATCTGGAATATGCATCAGTTAGCACTGATAACTTCAATCTGCATGAAGAATGGGACATGCAGGTGTTTCTATAAAAACAATTCTTACTAGCTAAAATAAAACAAACTAGATGAGAGGGATATAGAAGTTTTATAAACACTACTAAAACATCCAGATCAATAAAAGAGACCAAAAACTTGATTGAATAAAACATCTTGCTTCCACCTCATTGCATTCTTGTCCATATTGATCAGCTGTAATAGAGCATGACAAAAGGTATTGAT